>NC_056750.1:361008701-361226201 GCF_019279795.1 Protopterus annectens | reverse complement strand
CTGTAGGTAATACAGAGATATCAAATTCTTGTCACACTAAGTGAAAATGTTGGAGGATTATGGATCAGTATGCAGAGTAGTAGAAAATAAGATGGAAGATGAGCAGCTTGAATTCATATCAGTGTGCAACACAACCGACCTGATAGTTGCAGTGCATCAGATAGTGGAGAAGAAGCCGGAAATGAAGAAATAATCCAACAAGACATTCCTATACTTAAGCAAAAAAAGATGACATGGTGCCATGAAAGCTGATTTGGGCAGTCCTGCAATGATCTGAAGTCCCAGAAATATTGCAGAGTTAGTGCAGGCTGTATACAAGGGCCCAGTGTCAGATGTATGAAAGTGTTTTTACTCAGAGTGGTCTTCCCACTGTTAGTGGGCATGCATCAGGGTTCAGCTCTGATCCTACTGCTGTTCATACTGATGATAGACTACATTTGTAGAAACGTGGGAGGGGACAGGAGAGAGAAGTTGGAATAATAGTTAGGCTTAATCTCCCATGCACAAGGTGTAAGATCCTGACCTCCAGTCAATGCCTGTATGGAGTTCACATATTGTCTCTTGGAGGTTCCCCCCATTTCCCAAAAATGTGGTATTTCCATCTCAAACTCATTGAAGAATGGATCTTTGAGCAGCAGCACTGATTCTAGAAGGTGCACTATAGAGGGATGTTTGGTATAGACCAACTGCTGTAGGCATCTCTTACGGTGCACAGTATTTTCAAGATAGGAGAACACAGATCATGCCATGGCAGTGCTAGCTACTTGATGGTATAAAAATGTGGCTATAGATAACCTGGTTGTGTTAACTCATATTGCCAAATGGGGTGGTATTAGCCGGTAATAAGTGGGCTGAGGACCTTGCCAGATCTGGTCTACACCACAGACCCATGATAATGGTGGGAGGGTCATGCGTGCCCCTGTTGACCAGTGTGTGTCACTGTAAAAGTTCAGAAGCTGTGCCATTAAGCTATTGGCCAGCCAGTGTCTAGTTGCCCAGCTTGGGTTACCAGGGATAGCTTTGTTGAGCAAAAGCTGAACTTAGAACCAGTTAACCCGCCAAACATGAATTAAGGATTGCTACACTCAATGTAGGTTTACTGACAAGATGCAGCTTAGAAGTGGATGACATGATGGTAAGGAGGAAGCTAGACATCCTATGTATCCTGGAGATGAGAAAGAAGGGCAGTACAGTAAAATAGCATGTGTGAGGACTACAGAACAGATATGCTGCTGAGCCAGGTATGGAAAAAAAGGTTCATAAGGAAGCTGGTGGGGGAATGTAAATGTCCAGGAAGTCATCAAAAGAATGGAGGAGTGCAGGAAAATGTGGAAGAGAGAAAAGGTGGGCAAAGCTAGGAAAGAATACTGGCTGGCTAACAAGAGGCTAAGAGAAGAGTTGCAATAGCAAAGAACAAGACATCAGAAACACTCTACCAGTTCTTGGAATGTGACTTAGTGGATGATGCAAAGACATCAAGGTCAAGAAAATAGCCAGACACCCTTCATAAGGAATGCCAGAGACAACCTGGTCACCAGTCCACAGGACGTAAAAGGAAGGTAGAAGGAGTAATTCCAGTAGCTTATGATTGAGGAAAATGCCAGAGAAGCTGTACTGCCCCAGACACAGCCTAGAATGAAAGAGGAGGAGGAGCCCACCATGTAAAAAGTACAAACAGCACTAAGGAAAATTAAGCCAGGGAAAAAAGAAAGTTATGATGAGGTCACAGTAGACTTGCTAATGATGTTGGGAAAGAGGTGGAAGAAATGGCTCCTGAGGGTACGCATCACAGTATGTAGAGAGAGGTGTATCCCAGATGACTGGAGAGTAAGTACACAAGTGCCAGTATACAAGAGCAAAGAGGGGATTCACAATTATGGGCAGTACAGAGGTATCGGACTCCTATCACTCTGCATGAAAGTTCTGGAGAAGGGTGAGTAATAAACAAATATGCATAGTAGTAGAAAGTAAAATTGGTGATGAGCAGTTGAGATACAGCTTAGGTTGCAGCACAACTGATGCAGTGTTTGCAATGATACAGATACTTTAGAGGACGCTAGAAATGAGGATAGAGTCCATCTGGGCATTCCTAGACTTGCAGAAAGCATTTGATAAGTTCCTTGGAAAGCTGATTTGGCCAGTCCTGCAGTGGTTTAAAGTCCCAAAAATATTGGTAGAATTAGTGCAAGTTCTGTACAAGGACCTGGTGACTCAAGTAAGACTATTGTTTGGTTTTACAGAGGAGTTCCCATTGGGAGTGGGTGTGCATCAGAGGTCAGCTCTTAACCCATTGCTATTCATACAGATGGACTACATTAGCAAATCGGTCAGAGGGAACAGGTCATCAAAGTTGCTGTATACAGACAATGTGGCCTTACAAGCAGACATTGAACCAAGAACCACGACAAAGGATAGGGGAATGGATTGCAAAACTGACAGGCAAATGGGATGAAACTTGAGTACTTACAAGACAGTTGTCATTACAGCAAATGGGCGAAATCTGAAAAAGCTGAAAATTGAAATAGAAGGGAAAAGGTTAACAACTTCAAGTATCTCTGACAGGTTCTGAAGGAAAAGGGAAGCCTGAATGAGGAGGTCAAAGCTAGAATCAGAGGGGATGCAGCCAACTGGCATAGTGTATCAGGGGTAGTGTATAACAGAAGAATGTCAAAGAAGCTGAAGAGTAAAGTGTCAAAACAGTGTTGTGACAAGCACTACTATATCTTAAAGAAACCTAGGTAGTAAAGGCAAAGTAGCTGGGGAAGCTAGAAGTGATGGAGATGAAGTTCCTGAGACAGGTGATAGGATGTACACTGTGGGAAAGATGAAGAAGTGACGGTAAGGAAGGCCATCAAAGGCCTTGTCTAAGTCTAGGAAAATTAGCTGTGGAAGAGAACCAAGATCCTGGACCTGATAAAAACTTAGTAAACTTGTCAATGTAGAGCTACCCTTTACAAATCCGTATTAACCTAAGTCCAAAATAGTGATATCTGTGAAGTTCATTGTGTTATCCTGCTGCAGTCATCACACTTGGGTTATCCTGTCGTCAGGCGGTCCCGCAGTCGGCCAGAATTCCAAAGTCTTGGTCCGGCGTCGGTTGCTGTCACTTCTTCCCTGACGTTAGTGCGCCAGGGGTATATATAATGCATCCGACGCCATTTTCTTCTGTCTGTCTTGCCATGCGGTGCCCGAAGCAGAAGCAGTTCGCTAGTGCCGGTCGGCCGACTCCTGAGATTTTCGAAGTCGAATTTCAGATCTGAAGTCTTCAATAAAGCTAAGTACCCTGTTGGGGATACTTTTCTTGCCTCAGACCGATGTCAGAAAAAGTTAACAATTGTATTTCTTGTGGGAAGCAAATACCTCATAAGGATTTTCACTCTTACTGCATACCTTGCCTAGGCCCAGACCACGACGTCACTGGTTGTCGTTTTTGTGCTAGGTTTAATAAGCGTACTATAAAAAGACGCTTTGATTTCGCACAACACTACTTCGGTAGAAAATTTAACTACACTATGCCGTCGGAGCATGCACAAAAAATGCAAGAATAAGGACAGGCAGCCTAGGCCCAAGCCAGACTCCAAGGCCTCGGCTGGACCGGTCTCCGGTGAGGCCCTGACGCAGCCCCTAACTACCGCAGATTTGGAACCCGAGACTGCTTCGGAGCCTTCGGTGGAGAGCGCTAGGCCGACGCTGCCATTTTGTTCAGCCCCTACCGACGACTCTGCAGAAAGAGATGTCAGTGCTGCAGAAACACCTTCGGTTTCTGAAGGCATCTTCAGACCGACGACGCTCACCATAAAATCGTATCCTAAGCTTAAGACTCCTATTAAACCTAAAAAGACTGCACTTCAGTCTCCAGTTCAAGGCCCCATGCCTAAGAAACAGATGCTTAAAATGGCTGAAGATTTGATCTTTTTAATCAGGGGTTCCCAACCTCCACCCGACAAAAGGCCTAGACAAGAGGAAGATTATGCCTCCTCTGATCACGTGTCTTATTTCCTCAGGCTCCTCTGAGGACCAAGATTACTCCTTCTCCCCTTGTGAAGATTCTGATGCTGAGGATTCTATTCCCCCAGCTTCTCCTCCTGAAGACTACTCCTTTGGGGAAACTTTACACACTATGAGGGAACATTTTCACTGGGAAGGCCAGGATTACTCTGACTCAAAGAAAAGGCTCAGAGAATTTCTTTTACTCCCCCAGCACAGACCACTTGCCATCCCCCCAGTTTTAGACATTGTGGATGATGTTTACTTAGAATCTAGTTTGAACCCAGATTCTCTGCCTCCTGCTCCAGCCAAACCAGACAGATACTATAGAGTGCCTGAGTCCCACAAATTCCTTTATAAAAGCCCTGTTGCTGATCCAGAGACTATCTCCCAGGGTCCCAAAGGGGCTAAGGCTTCTATGGCAAAAAATCCTGTACCCTCTGAAAGGAACTCCAGAGCACTAGACGTGGGGGAAAAAGGTTTACACCTCAGCCACTCTAGCTGTGAGAACACTAAATTGCTAATTTCACATGCTAAAATATCAGCAATTTCTTATGTCTCAGCTAAAACAAAAAATGAGCACACTCCCTCAACAGTCTGAATTGAAAGAAATGCAGGATCTGTTGCATGCAGCTGAACAGGTGGGCAAACATACTTTTCAATGTGGTTTTGATTCTTTGGAGGCTTCCTGCAGAGCAGCTGTCACTGGGTCTGTTATACGTAGACATGCTTGGTTAAAGGAACAAACTCTGCCTGATCATGTTAAAACAAAGCTTCTAGATGCTCCCCTACAGCAGGATGTTCTGTTTGGAGTTAAGGCAGAAGAAGTCTTAAAGAAAATGGAGGATAAGGCTAAATCTATGCAGACAGTCAAAGATTTTCTACAGGTACAGCCCCCTCGCTTCAGCAGAAATTGCCAACTAAAAATTGGTCCTTTCCAGCTACTGACAGACCACAGAGGGGTAAATACAGACGTCCAAGAGGCAGAGGACAACCACAAGCCCAATACAAACCTCAACAATGGGGCACTGCAACACAGAAGGGAGGAGAAGACAGGCCCCAATCTACCAGAAGGCAAACTCAATGACTTGCACCTCATTTGGCCAAGCAACACTCTCTTGGCAGCTCCCTTGGGAAGAAAACTCGCACTTTTTTCAGACAACTGGCACATTGTCACAAAGGACAAATGGGTCCTAGACATAATTTCACGAGGATACAGATTCCATTTCCACACCTTGCCAATGAAAAGGGGAATGCCAAACCTGCCACAAAATCAATGGGCAGAGGCACAAAAACAAATTACAGCCCTCATGGATATGAGAGCCATTCAACTGGTACCTACACGAGAGCAAGGCCAAGGATTTTACTCAAGACTCTTTCTAGTCCCCAGAAAGGACAATGCCTGGAGACCAATTCTGGACCTTTCAATTCTAAACACCTTCTTACAAGTACCTAGATTCAAGATGCTAACACTACAGCAGCTTCTTCCCATGTTGGGCAAAAAAGCATGGCTAGTAACGTTGGACCTCAAGGAGGCATACCTGCATGTCCCTATCAGACAAAGTTGCAGAAGATACCTCCATTTCATTGCAGGTTCAACACATTACCAATTCTCTGCACTGCCCTTTGGCTTATCTACTGCGCCCAGGGTCTTCACAAAATGCCTGGCACCAGTAATTGCATACTGCAGACAAAGAGGAATTAAAATATACCCATACCTGGACGACTGCCTCATCCAAGCAGAAAGCAAGGACATCCTCTTACAACATCTGGCTTTTGTAAAACATCTTCTAAGTTGCCTGGGGTACACAGTAAATGAAAAGAAATCAAAACTAGTACCCTCATAAAATATGACATTCCTGGGTGCCAGCTTGAATACAATGGCCCAGAAGGCTTATCTGATGCCAGACAAACAACTACAACTGACTCAGTATTTCAAAACAATGGCAACAAAGACCGTACTCCCTGCAAGAAAAATTCTGCAGGCCTTGGGCTTCATGGCATCTTGCATACTACTAATACCATTTGCAAAACTGCATATGAGGAAATTACAGTGGTACCTAAAAAGTGTATGGTCTCAACACAGCCACAGCTTGGACACAATGATATCTCTCATTCCTTGCCTACAACAGGAGTTTCTATGGTGGTCACAGGCATGTCACCTCAACAAGGGTCAGCCTTTCACCTTGCCCCCAGCCAGGCAAACTATGACAACAGATGCATCGGACTATGCCTGGGGGGCACACATGGCAGGACAGTGCGTTCAAGGCGTATGGACTACAGATCAAAGAAATCTGCACATCAATCAAAAAGAGATGCTAGCTGTACAGAATGCTCTGACAGCCTTCAAGAACCTATTACATCCAGGACAACTTACAATAAGGACGGACAACACCACAGTAATGTGGTACATAAACAAACAAGGGGGTACACACTCCTACCCTCTATGCAGGCAAGCAAGGACCTTGTGGAACACAACACTGGCTTACCAAGTTCAGTTACAAGCTCAATTCCTGCCAGGAAAAAAGAATACATTGGCAGACGACCTCAGCAGAAACGTCATGGATCCCCACGAGTGGAAACTGGATCCACAAGTATTTGCAATGATAACTCAAAAATGGGGCCTTCCAGACATAGACCTGTTTGCCAGCCCGCAAAACTATCAGCTAACAAAATTTTGTACAAGGACACTTCACCATCAAACTTGGAAAGTGGACGCACTCTCATTCAGTTGGAAAAACCTGACAGTATATGCCTTCCCTCCATTGCCTCTCCTCACAAAGGTGCTTCTGAAAATCAGAAAGGAGTGACCACGACTGATACTCATAGCCCAAGACTGGCCACGCCAGCACTTGTACCCACTATTAAGGAATCTGGCCCAGGGCCCACCTTGGATTTTGCCACAAATTGCTCATTTGCTCACACAGCAAAACAATCAGATTCTACACAGCCAGCTCAAAACCTTAAATCTGGCTGCATGGCAAATCAACTAAGCATCCAGCCAGCTCCTCTTTCCCAAGCAGTTATGGATGTTCTTCTGGAAGCTAGGAGGCCCAGCACCAGGAAGGCCTACTCGGACAAATGGAAAAGATTTTGCACCTGGAACCAAGCTAAAGGCCAAAACACACTTCAGCCTCACATGCCTCAGATTCTACAGTAGTTAAGTGAGATGTTGCACAAAGGGCTTTCTTTTTCTTCCATTAAAATCCATGCATCAGCTATTTCAGCCCACTACAACACGGATCCACCCTTATTTTCACATCCACTTCTAAGGCAGTTCCTCAGGGGGGCAAAAAACATTAGACCCCCCAGGAGAGCACCTACACCAACATGGGACCTCAATTTTGTTCTGGAAAAACTTACGCTACCTCCCTTTGAACCAGCTTTCTCTGCAGAGCTACAGTTTCTATCATGGAAGACTGCCCTGCTGCTAGCAATAACTTCAGCTAGAAGAGTCTCAGAGCTGCAGGCATTAATGGCAGTGGAACCTTTCCTCATTTTCCATCAAGACAGAGTTTCTCTACGAACTAATCCTTCCTTCATGCCTAAGGTGGTTTCCAGTGTGGCTTTAAATCAAACCATCCACTTACCCACATTCTTCCCAAATCCACAGAACAAAGGAGAAAGACTCCTGCATTCCTTGGACATTCACAGGCAACTTCGTTACTACTTGGATAAAACGAAGGTTTTCAGAAAATCTGACCAGCTCTTTGTATCCTATGCTACAGCTTCACAAGGGAAGGCTATATCAAAAAAAAACATTTCCAAATGGATAGGACATTGCATTCGTTTTTGCTATACCCATCATGGAAAACCAGTTCCTGCTACCATTAGGCCCCACTCTACCAGGGCAACAGCTACATCTACAGCCTTCCTCAGGGGGGGTTCCAACCAAGGAGATTTTGGAAGCTGCAACTTGGAGTTCAGTACACACCTTTACCAAACACTACCAATTACCACTTTACTCTGAGACTAGAGCTGGCTTCGCCACTGCAGTTCTGCAGGGCCTTCTAGCCTTCTCTAACCCTCTATGAATCCTCCACCCAGCCTTAGCTTTGGGATTCTACCCAAATGTGATGACTGCAGCAGGGTAACACGATGAACTTAGTACAGTTTTGTACCTACCATAAATGTAGATGTTCGAGTGTACACCCTGCTGCAGTCCAGGTTACCCCCCCCCTCCATCCCCTCTGATCTAACTGGCTAAATCTCTACAAAACCTTCCTGATGTATTTGCTTATAGCTAGAGGGATTTTGTGTTTGTGCTAAAACTTCATAAATTGGTTCTAATTACTGACCACCTTTTTGGGGGCACCTGACATCTGGGGCAAGAAAAACTGAAGAAAATTGCGTCGGATGCATTATATATACCCCTGATGCACTGACGTCAGGGAAGGAGCAACAACAACCGACGCCGGACCAAGACTTTATAATTCCGGCCGACTGCGGGACCGCCTGACGACAGGATAACCCAAGTGTGATGACTGCAGCAGGGTGTACACTCGAACAACTACATTTATGGTAGATACAAAACTGTACTTTATTGTTCCCCCAGTATTTCAGTAATGCATTTTACCAGGCATTTGCCCAGAGTGGACTGGAGACTAATAGTTCTGTAGTTAATCACCTTCATTACTTTATAAAACAAGTAATGGAGGCTGCTGCTATGCTGGTAAATGCTCGTGCAAGCAGTATAAATCAAAGTTATAGTAAATCAAAATGGCAGGACGGAGCGAAAACAAGTGTAACACTTAAAGTTCAAAGTACTTTATTATCAATAATTAATAAGATAAGCGCTTTCGCTGTGTAGCTTCATCAGATCTTACATTCATTCTAAGATTCCACATCTTATATATATATACACAGGTTTTAAACAATTAATCAATCAAGTAAGTTAATTGGTATGATTATATAAAGAAGCAGGCAGACATCAAAGACCCAGCTTAATATACAAATCTGATAAAGATAAAACCATTTAAAAACAATCTCATATATAAAGTATACATAGGAAACACATATATAAAAAAGTTATATATAAAAAATATATATAAAAAACATATCAGTTAGTACATATATATTTGTAATTAAAATAGATATTAGTGTGAGAAAGATTCTATAGACAAGTATGCTTAATGTCTAACATATAAAATTTCATATATATGTATGTATAAATTAATATAATGTCTTATAAAATAAAGTAACCACACTACATGTGGTAACTAAATCTATGACGTAATGACATGGTAGTGATATAAAAGACAATTTGTTTACAGAGAGATAGATTACCTATTTCTAGGGGGTTTATCTAATGTTTCTACGCTGTCTTAATTTTGGCTTGATAGAGGCCCTATCATTGAGGCCTAATCCTTTATCTGATCTTAGTAGAATTATCCATTCAGTTTCCTTACTCTCTGTATATATCTTAATGTCACCCCCTCTAGAGTTGGGAGTAATTACTTCAAGTACCTTGAACAAAAATCTATGTGTGTCGTCATTTAATGCTACATGCTTGGCAAGGGTATTATGTAATGTACCTTTCCTTATGTGATATACATGTTCCCTTATCCTATCCCTCAGTGGTCGATTTGTTTTACCAACATAGAAGGATGAACATAATTGACAAACAGCTAGGTATATCACATGAGAAGTCATGCAGTTGGCTTCAGCTCTTATATTAAAAACTTTCTGTTGATCAGGATGAAAGAATTCTGTCGTACTGTCTATGTAACAACAGAAATTACAGCGACCACAGCGTCTTGTGCATCCATTCTGTATAGATTTCCTATCAAATTTAGGATGGCATAACATTCTTTTGATCATATAGAGATTAAGCAGATTATAGACAAACACTGGGGTATATTACAGATAGATGAAGAAATTAAACAGATAGTAGGAGAAACACCGAGGTTTATCTTTAAGAATAAACACAACTTAAAAAGAATAGGTTCGACCAAGATGCATTCGAAAGAATGTATCTTCAGTCTTGTAATATAGACCTATATATATATATATATATATATATATATATATATATATATATATATATATATATAAAAATTAGATGAATTTGTACCCTTACACTTCCTTGCTGTATGTTACTTACACCAAGCATCATAGGAGTTCATAGAAACTGTGCAGTTCCATTTTTAAATGTACTTCTTTCCTGCTCACGTTAATACCCTTCCACTGTTTGACCATATCCATTTATTCCCCATCATTATGAGCATAGCTAGTTGCAGGAATGGCCATGATCCAGGGAATTTCATATTGATCACTGCTGTAGTATCCTTGGCTATAGTGTTATATCCTGCTAGGGATATAACAGTCAGCTTGTTTCCAAACTTCAGGGCACTTTCTCCACATCCAAACCATCAGTCAGCTGTGGCTGGAATGACTAAATAATATGTTTAGACACACGCCCTAGAGATGTGTACTTTTGGGGCTAAAGTGTTTTAAAGTATTGCTTACTATGTTTTTTTCTGTGAAAAAAATAGCGACTATTGGTGGTGTTTTCCTTGGAAAGGAGGTTGTCTTTCCTCCAATGATCATTTGATCATCTGCTGTGATGGTAAATTTACTTACACAGCTGTACTATTTTTCTTTAGAATTTCCTCCTGAAATTGTATAACAGCTTATCTTTTCTCACCTGACAATGCACTTTTATTTGAACACAAATGTTTGAGTTCTTCTGCCTGAAACAGTAAGGGTGAGCCATCAAATGAAGTGAAACCACTGTGGGTTTTGCTCTCATTTTATCACTTGGTTTTTACCATACTCTTCCTTTTTATGGCAGCTTTTCCAGAATAAAAGGGTATGTTTTTCCTGTTCTGCTTCTCCAACTACCAACAACATTTGTACTGTTTAATCTCATTTAATGTGTCCAACTCTTGGGTTTCTAGTACCATGGGAATGGACCCCATTCATTAGTCAAAGTATGATTAAAGTTCATGAAATTAGTATTGTTTCAGTCTTTGATGATAGCCAAAACTGCACTTCACAGCACAGCAATGTGCCCAAAATTGACGACTCCTGTAATTTGTGTGGAGTTACATGTATTGGAAGCATTTCTAAGTAGGTTCTTTTTTATGCAATACATTACTCCTACTATTGGAAATGCCTGGGCATCCTCCTTCCACATTGCCCTCATTTCTGCCTGCAGATCTTGGTATTTTATGACTTTGTTTCTCTCTCTAATCATTGGGTGTATCCATTTCAGTTACCAGTGCCACATTTGTCTTTTCATGGACTAGTGCATCTGGTTTTCTTGCTTCTGTTTTTTGAACTATAGGTAATGGATTCTTTTAATGCTTTGTGGCTCATGTTTTCAATGCTTCTCATGTACTTCAATATTGTAATGTTTCCACAATCCCCAATGCAACAGTCTTGCCATATTATTATGCCTTTCAGTATACAGGCCCTCTACCATTAGTGTATCACACCCAGCAACAAAATGTGTGACTGTTTCCAGTTCTGTTTTACAGAACCTGCACTTGTCTGTTTCTCCCACATGTTCAGTAGACTGTTTATGTAGTCCACTATCTTGGGCTGCTAATATTTAACTTTTGTCTTTTGGTTTAAGTTCACCTTCCTTTAACCATTCCTGCATCAGATCCTGATTGACATGAAGTTGTTCCAGGGGTTTTCTGTACTTGCAAATATATTTATTCCTTTTCCACAATTCTTGCCTTCTCATTTGATCCTTCTCCTTATGTTTTTTTGGTTTTGGCACATTTATTTGCTGCCTGATTTTTGTGTACTTGTGGTTTGATTTCTATTCCTGCTTCACACTGATATGCTTCTGTTCAACAATGCAGGAAATCATCTTAGACTTGTTCTTATGTTTTAAAACATTCACTATATTTGGATCTGGTGAAGTCTGTAGATAAGTATACAGTCCTGCAATTCAGATATTTACATGTAATTGATTTCAAGAAGACCCATACCTCCATCTTGAATGAGAAATATACTGTATAGTCTTGGTATACACTAATTTTTATTTATATTTTGATAAGTATGAAGCATTTTCCTTGTTTTTCTGTCCAACTGAACCAGTAAGTTTGGAGCCAGTCAATCAGCCCAAAAGTGTAAGTTATAACAGGAAAGCAAATTGGTTTATAGCTTGAACTTTGTTCTTAGATGTAAGGGCTGCTTTCAATATTAATTTTAGTCTTCTAAAATATTCTGTACTGAGTTTTATTCACATTTGTTCATGTTTTATTGTCAATCCTTCATCAAATATTTATACACTTTTTTCCTGCTGAAGATCCTTTTTAATCACATTCCTGTTCACTACTAATGTTTTCTTGGTGCTGCAGCTTTCCTGCTTTAAAGGTTGCTTTTGCACATTTGTCAAGACCGAATTACATTGTATATTATCTATGAAAGTTTTAATCACTTGCAATTGTGCTTTCAGGTTCTCATTTGATGAACTGTATAGTTTTAAATCATCCAGAAAAAGAAGATGAGAACTCTCTATACTTGGTTGTTTTCTGGGAGCCAAATTCTAACTACGACCTAATCTGTTAAGTAGACAACGTAATGGGTTAAGGGCAAGACAAAAGAACAGCAGTGACAAACAGTCACCCTCTGAATTTTTATACTTGGGATAATAATTTGTCCTTTGTCATGGCTTAGCTGCAAAGTGGTTTGCCCCTGTTTCATGCTCACTGTAATGTAATTGGTAAATATAGGGTATATCTTGTACTTCTATTAGTACTCCTTTATCTTTGAATGTGGGATGCTGTCAAATGCTTTTTTGGTAATCTATCCATGCTATACTTAGATTCTTCTCCTTTTACAATTCTCTGTTTAACAACAAGTGATCCTTTGTTCCATTTGACTTTTTTTTGTTATCCTTTTGTTCTATTGCCATGATTGAGATTTCTTCTAAATGACCATAAACTGTCAGTATCAATCCCAGTGTATAGTTTCTACATCATCAGAATGCAAATTGTTGGTCTGTAGTTTTAGGATGACTTGGAGGCTCTCTTTTAAGGAGGAGTATTGTTTGGCCTGTTTTTTATCCAGGCTGATGTCTGTTGGGGATGTGCACATATGTTGTTGTCACTCCGGTCTAAATTTTCATGTAAAAATGTTGTTAATTTTAGCCAGAAGTTAGTACTGCATCCAGGCCTGGGATTTTCCATTTAACAGCTTTTCTAAATTTTGATTCAGTTTCTCTGGCAGTTACTTCATTCCATTTCATGTCCTGTATATTTGAATTTCTTACTGTTTCTTTTACAACTATCCATTCAGTACCTTCATGTTCCCCAGAGTCTTCATGGATATTTTCCAAAATGTGTGTATTTTTTATTTTTTTAGTGGTGTTTCCATTTCTTTTGCATTATTTCCCAGTTATGTATAAAACGTTTTGGGGTCATCAAAGAATTGCTTATTTTGTATACTTATCTGTATATCTTCTAAGGATTTCTGCCTGCGCTGATATCTTTAGTTTATTATTTGCAAAAGTGTACAATATTTACTGGTCTGTTCTGATACTGCACGTTGCTTTTATCACATCTATTTTTCTAAGTATTTTTGTTCTGTTTCCTCTCTATACTCTTCTAACACTGACATGTCTTGTCCTAATTGCTTTATAGTTTTCGCTCTTTGTTGATTCCATGGTGGCATTTGATTTTTTTCTTTCCTTTCTCTTATTGCTTTGCATTTTTGTGGTAAGATTTTTATTCATTTAGCTGCACAGTAATATATCCTGTTTACTTCTGTTATATCACATGATTTTTTGTTTGTCTTGATTTCTGTGTTCATCTGTTTTATCAGACTTCTAACATTTTGTGTCATATTGACTTTTTATAATGTTTCTTTCTTTGATCTTAATAAGTCTAGCCATCTCAGTTAAATCAAGCAACTCTCCCATTAGATAATTTTCTTCTAAACTGAGGGCATATTTTTTGTTGTCTGTTGCCTGTAGGAATTTTAGACAAAGTTCCAGAACATCATCTTGTGGCATATTATTTTCAGCTGCATATGTGTCATCTGTTACTTTCATATGGGAACTCGCTGGTGTGTCACTCCACAACATTCACTGCATCAGGGTTGCCACGGTTTCCTGCTTCATCCCTTGCTGTGCAACTCTAACTGAACTTTTGTACTGGTTTCCTACTGAAGGCTCTAGAGTATCTTCATGTGGCAAGTGAGCAGATGCTTCCCTTTTCACTAGTTTCTCCTTAACCTTAATTTGGGGACACATTGTTCCATTATGCTGTGACATTACCAGAGTTGGATTTGCTACACTAAATCCTTCTCTTTGCAGATAGTCCATAACTTTTCTTTCTTTAACATTTCCATTACTAATCCTCTTTTCTGCTCCCCCACTTTTTTCTCTTATTTTTATATTGTGAAATTTCCCATAACCAGATGCCTTTGCCTGTATCTCTCTTCCAATATCTGTGGTGCAGTTTTTTTTTGTATTGATTAGCTGTGTTTACTCCTTTGCATAAATATTGCACCATATTAAATCCTTCTCGTTCCCCAAGTCCATATTTCTTCTTCATATGTCACCTGCCTCATGTGTTTCTCCTTACTTTGTGGCCTCACTGTTCCATCATGTTGTGACACAATCTGTGTTAGATTTTCTATGCCACCTCCTTCACTTTGTAGGTATTCTGTAACTCTAGCTTCTTTTTGTTTAACTTCTGCTTTACTAATCTTTTGTTCTAAGTTCATCCTTTGTGATTTTATTTTCTATATTGCAAAATTTTTCATATTTGGGTACCTTTGCCTGTATTTCTCTTTGAATATCTTTGGAACTGCTTTTTTTTTTTTACTGTTTAATTTGGCTTTTATCTTTGCATAAATATTGCATCATATCAGATCTCCCCTCATGTCAATATTTCTTTTTTATACCTTTCAAAAATCTCTAGGTTTTGTTCTTTATGTTTTCACACTTCCTCTGTGTCTTCTTTTTTTCAAGCAGCCCAACATTTCTTTGTCTGTATAATGTTTTTCGTGGATTTGTTGCACTAATGAACACAAAATTACATTTGAAGCTTTAGACAATTTTTCTTGCACAAGTATTTTGGTTTCCTATAATTTCTTTCTTAATCTTTTTTGAATGTCTACTATCTGGAAATTATGAGCTTCTTGCATAATAGTAACAATGCATTTCTTCCTTATCCTCAGTAGCCTACTCTGTCATCTTTATGGATCTTTTTTGGCCTCTCAGTTACTGTGGACTACTACTGCTTAATGCAACAAGGGGGTCATCCTCCTCCTCTGAGCCTGGTCTAACCCCATTGTAGAAATGTTCCCATGTCTTGAGGTTTCTCCACTGTCATGTTTTCCATTCCTGGCATGAGTGCGCATACCAGGATTGGGCACTTTTTATCCTGGGACTTGTGCACTTAGCTGTCTTTATTTTTAACCTACCTCTGTCCATGATATGTGATATATTATAAAATAGAATTTATATACCAGTGTCATCTTGGTGAGATTTTGTGAAAACAGGATCCACCACATCAAGGTGCTCACCAATAGTTGAGAATCACTTCACTTCTAGTAATATTGCTTTCCTTGCTGATTTTATCACTTCTCCATTTAAAGCATTTTATTGCTGTATAATACTAATTATGCTATAGAATACCCATTGCAGTACACTCATCCTGATTTCATGTTTGATGTAATATGTCTACAGACACTTGATAGAAACTTTCATAGCGGAATAATTTTGAGCATTTTCTGTCAGTGTGTACTATTGAAGTGTGGGACACACTACTGGCTAAGTTGATCCATAACTGTGCATGGTATATTGGTAGAGCTGACATGTTTATTATTTATTCATTTTTTAACAGAGTAAGTGAACTGGTCCATGCAATGGTTTTAGCCATGACTTGGTCATATGGCTTTTACAAAAGAAATAGGTATGACAAGTGTATATATGTGTGTGTATGTATGTATGTATGTATATATATATATATATATATATGTGTATGTGTATGTGTGTGTGTGTATGTATATAGTTACAGATTGTTCAGTATACAGTACATCAACAAAAAGCAGTGTGTTATCCATGTAGTGGAACAGACATAACACTAGAATTACACATTTGCCATCAAGTACAGTATAACTAATGTGTTACATTTTATGTATGTTTTAGGTGAACTATATAGCAAGTCTGCTGCTCTTAACACAGAGGATTTTTTTTTCTTTTCAGAATGAAAACCCATAGCATTATTATATGGGGGGGGGGGGTCAATACCCAGCAATTTTATTAATTTGTCTACTGCTACTTGAATTAGAATATCAAGAAATACAGATGTGAGAGGGTATTGACTTTTTTAGTTCATATTTAAGTCAGTCCTCTCCTTTTCATTTTACTAACTTTTCATTTAGCTTAACTGGATAGAAATAAAAAAATAAAAAATGGTTATTATCAGTGTTCACCTTGGAGCTTTGCTTTGGTTACCTGACTCATAGTTGGAAGTTGTAAAAGCTGAATCCACTTTTAACAAATTTATTGTATTTACATTTGGTAATTCTGTGAACTAAGATTTGATACAAGCACTTTTTAGTATGATATTTATCCTGTGTTTAAGCAAGGTATATAAATCACACAGCTTTCCCCGAAAGTGTTAGATAAAGCTACTTTAGTTAGTAAGCATTCTATTTGAATTTGTCACTTCAAATTGAGTCCAAGTTGTGATTTCTCAGTAAAGTGTATTTGTTGAGACAGTGGTATTCTCTAGAGGCAGGTTAATTTTCTCAGCTATCCATGTAGCTAACTGGTGAGTACAGACATTTTGTTTTTGCTGGTGATAGATTAATACAAAGTGACAAGCTCTATTCTTCAGCTCTGACACAAATTCTTTTTTTATATTCTTTTAAGGAATACATGTCCCTAATTCATTCTAACTGAATTTCTCATTCATTTCAGTGTGCAATTTGTCAAGTAAAGTGTTATCTTTTAAATAAGGTTGGGACAGCTCTGACTTACTGGTTATCTCCGGCATTGTGGTATTATCCGTAATCTCATCTGTTAGAGCTATTCATGAAGGCAGAAAACATTTGATTACTCAGTAAAACATTTCTGTGTTTTTGAGTTCACATTTTTGTTGGTGATAGCCGTTTAAAAATTTAAATTAAGAGATGCTCTCTGACTATTAACCTTCTGTATTTATTATTTATGTAGTATCTTTATAACTCACTGACTGTCACATTGTTGTTTCTGGGAATATATGACTCCTATTTAGTCTAAAAGGAGATGTGATTATTAGAGATTAAGAGCTACTCTTTCAAAGAAAATACTGTCCCACCAACAGAATTCATTATATTGAAAAAGGTTATTTTCCTTTTCAGGCTAGCCTCATGTGGTCTCATTTTAAGCAGACCATGCTATATATTGGCTGTTTAATTATTTGCAATGGTAGATGAGCTATAATTAAAAAAAATCAATTGGAATTGACAGGTGGTCTGACTGACATTTCAGTTAATTGTTTTTTTTTTTTAATTAGACTACTGTGTAGTTTCTGTCACTTTATTTTGATAATATAATAGGAATAATGATAGCTTTTTTAATTATTAGCAGGGTGCTCTTAAGAGAGAGCCATGACAGTCCATGCAGTGATTATATCAGTAAACTATCAGTGCAACTCTATGCCTTCTCAGAAGAATAATATAGGTAATAAAGTGGTGTGCAAATGGATAAATGTTTTTTATGTTTTAACATGCTTCTAAAATCATGCAATTAAGACTTTACTAGTAAGACGTTATGGAAACTTGTAATGTTGTATGATGTGACCTAAATATAACTCTGTGCTAGAGAGATTGTACAAAGAAAACTGTGGCTTTTTTTTTTCTTTTAAGTGCTTCATAATTACACTTCCATGTTGCAATTAGATTTGAAGTGATACTCAATCTACAGTGACTCTCAGTATGGCTAGCACATTTTTTCTGGGTGACCCAGTTTCCTTTTCCAAGGCTGAGAGTGATTATTTGAGCTATGTGGAAAAAAAAGTTCTGATGTCTGATTTGGATGTGGTTAAGTTCTGTTGGTGTATTGCTACATGTTTTCATTACCCATTTGTCCTACTATGACCTTCCTACCTACCTACCTTACTCCACTATGCTGCAGGCAAGGTGGTCTGTACTGCTCATGTGCAGACTGACATCTGCTAGCTGGGGGGGATTTTTGGTCTGCTTCTGTTGTCACCCATCCCAGTTTCCAAACCACACTGCTTCCTCCAGCTTTATACCATCTTCTTTCTATCCATGTTCTGGAGCACATGCACTCCTCTCTTAAAGAATCATCATTTATATTCATCTGCAACAGCACCCATTGCAACAACATAGCTTAATTCACTCCCTCTTTACAGCTTCACTGCTCAATATTTAATTATAATACTAATTCCCCTTACCTCTTTTTAACTGAGCCCTTTCTCAAGTACAGCAAATCTATCCTTATGACTCATTCTCTTCAGACTGTACCCATGCCAACCCTTAAACACATATCTAAAACAAATGCTGCTCCTTTCATACTTCCAGACATCCGTTGCATCAACTGTTAGCATTTATTCCATTAATCTACAATGACATTGATTATCATGTTTATATTATTTAGTTACTTTCAACCCTTCCCCCTACATTTGACACCACTTAGCCTTAAGCTTTTCTCCCTGACCTACATTCTTGCCTGTCCATGGATCCTCTAGTGGCACTTTTCCAGGTACCTCTTCTGTGGTCTTTTAATAGATGGGCACCCCTTAAGTCCTCGAATTGTTGAACTCAGTGATACCTATTGTTATCCTTAGAGATGAAGAGATCTGAAGGGGAGATGTGAGCCTGGGGCCTTTGAGCCATCATACTCATGGCAATAGTTAGTTCAAAGACTTAATGATGTAGCAGCTGCCTCTGAGTTAAACCTAAGTTGTCCTGGAAGGCTCCTAGTCTCCAGCAGAGGTTACCAAGGCATCCGGTTTCTCTTTCTACACAAATGATTGGCTGGAACCAACCAAGCATTTTTGTGATTTGTTTTAGTGCCTTGAATTCTAGAATTCTCCTTCCTCCTCCATCTGGGATAGGACAGATGGCCATCAGACACTTCATTCTACGCCCCCTACCAGCTCTTTTGACATCTGGATTCCTTTCATGACCTTGAGTTTCCAGCAGCATACATGGAATCCTGTTTCCATGAGGCTGGCTTATTCCTTTCCTTATTGTGGTAACTGTGTCAGTGCATCTACTCAAACCAATGTCCATTAGCCTTCACCTCCCACAAACTAATCCCTATAAAGCCCTCATGCATTACCTCCCCAGTTCTCCAACTTATCTATACATCACTGCCCATGTAAATCCTTTGTAGGAAAGGTAAGCCACTTAACTTCTCTCTTTAAACCAAGTTACTCATTGCATACCAAATAAAATGCAGAAAACCCAGTCAGTCTCCCTTTTCATCCACATTCCTCATATTTTCTTTGTGTCATCCATTTATTAAATTTCCTTCTGCTATGTAGCTAGATACAATCTAATCCAGACCCCTCCCCATCTAAATGCTCATGGTTCACTTTCCAACTCTCAAAAGTTTATACTGAGCAGCCCAGTTCTCATTGTAGATAGTATGCTAAATGAACTACAGCAAATTCAGGTATTCCGAAACAGACCATCTCCTAACATACTTACCATCACTGAATCCTGGGTAAAATCGAAGCCCATTACATCTAGAACAAGAACTAGTGTCAGCACCATTCTGCTAATAAGAGAACTGTATATCCATTACTACACTCAAAGGTGAGTAGAATATGCTTTGGACTTTGCATATAATCAACCTCTTTACACACTCAGTTCTGTAATTCAAAGAATTGCAGATGTGATCCTTGGATTTTCAGCAGCACCCCAAAAAAGTATTTTCTACAGCAGGGAGGCATGTTGTCCAGGAATAAGCTGCTATCATTGAAGGGCCTGCATTTTATGTAAGGTTTGGGAGGGAAGAAGGGAAGCATGCCTCTCAACCTCTTGGTACTAGAATCTGGACAAAAGCCCCAAAATAGGGACAGATTTGAAGTATTGGTTTTATAAACTTGGAAAGTTGCTAGAATAGCAGGGTTTGTGTTAACATACATTTTTCTGAAGGATTTGAAGTCTGAAACTCAAAAGTATGTCATTATTTAGTGACTTCAGTCACCAGGTCATCACCGTGATTTGGAAGAAAATCACAAATTTTACGAGGAACAGACAAAAAATATGAGGCAAAAATCAGGACAGTTGAGGGTACAAAGGGAAGAGAGAATAAGAGAATGGAATTTAATCTGTAGTCTGATTGAAATGAATTTATCCAGAATTATACTGTTTGTGATAAGATGATGTCCTTGCATATTTTTATCCTATCATGGAACTGCAGCAAATTAAAAATATGGGAGATTAGGATAGTAGGTGTTCCTTAGTACTAATTCTGGGAGCAGAAGCAATTGGTGGACTTTGGAAGTGTAACTTGAATCTTGAAATGTAATCCTCACCTGTTAAATATCATTCAGAAAAAAATTACATTGAAAACATGTTAATTTGTGGAGGTACTGCATATTTTCTCATCTGTAGAAGAAGCCAATAACAGTAGTGATTATGTTGATGGAATCTTTGCAAGACTTGCAGAAAAGGAGGAGCATCATTAATAACGATGAAAAATTGTTTAGTTGCTGCTAGTAATTGGAATTCAGAATGTGATTCTCAAGAACTGCAAGATGTTCATCGTGTTACCCTGCTGCAGTCATCACACTTGGGGTTATCCTGCCATCAGGCGGTTCCGCAGTCGGCCCGAATTCCAAAGTCTTGGTCCGGCGTCGGTTTCTGTCGCTTCTTCCCTGACGTCAGTGCGCCAGGGGTATATAAGAGGCATCCAACGCCATTTTCTCCAGTCTTTCTTGCCGCGCGGTGCCCGAAGCAGAAGCAGTTCGCAAGTGCCGGTCAGCCGACACCTGAGATTTTCGAATTGAGTTTCAGTCCGAAGTCTTCAAAGCCAAGTACCCCATTGGGGAACCTTTTCTTGCCTCAGTCCGATGTCAGAAAAAGTTAACAATTGCATTTCTTGTGGGAAGCAAATACCTCATAAGGATTTTCATTCTTTTTGTATACCTTGCTTAGGCCCAGACCACGACGTCACTGGTTGTCGGTTTTGTGCTAGGTTCAATAAGCGAACTATAAAGCGACGCTTTGATTTCGCACGTCACTACTTCGGTAGGAAATTTAATTACACTATGCCATCGGAGCAACCGACTACCGGCGTGCATAAAAAATGCAAAGATAAAGAAAGGCAGCCTAGATCCAAGCCAGACTCCGAACCCTCGGCTGGGCCTGTCGCCGGTTCTCCGGTTTTCAGTGAGGTGCCTACGCAGCCCCTGGCTATCGCTGAATTGGATCCCCAGACCGCTTCGGATTCTCCAGCAGAGAGTTCTAGGCTGACGCAGCCATTTTCTTTAGGTCCTACTGACGACATTGCAGTAGGAGAAGCCGGTACTGTAGAAACACCTTCGGTTTCTGAAGTTGTCTTCAGACCGACTACTCTCACCATAAAATCTTATGCTAAGCTTAAGACTCCTCTAAAACCAAAAAAGACTACACTTCAGTCTCCAGGTCAAGGCCCTATGCCTAAGAAACAGATGCTTAAAATGGCTGAAGATTTAATTTCTTTTTAATGGGGTTCCCAACCCCCCCCCCCGACAAAAGGCCTAGACAAGAGGCGGATTACGCCTCCTCTGATCAAGTGTCTGTTTCCTCAGGCTCCTCTGAGGAACATGATTGCTCCTTTCCCCCTTATGAAGATTCTGATGCTGAAGACTCTATTCCCTCAGCTTCTCCCCCTGAAGATTATTCCTTTGGGGAAACCTTACATACCGTGAGGGAACATTTCCACTGGGAAGGTCATGACTACTCCGACTCAAAGAAAAGGCTCCGAGAGTTTCTTTTATTCCCCCAGCTCAGACCGCTTGCTATCCCCCCAGTTTTAGATATTGTGGATGATGTTTTCTTAGAATCTAGTCTAAATCCAGATTCTCTGCCTCCTGCTCCAGCCAAACCAGATAAATACTATAGAGTGCCTGACTCACACAAATTCCTATACAAAAGCCCTGTTGCTGATCCAGAGACAATCTCCCAGGGTCCCAAAGGGGCTAAGGCTTCTATGGCTAAAAATCCTGTACCCTCTGAAAGGGACTCCAGAGCACTAGATAGGTGGGGGAAGAAGGTTTACACCTCAGCTACTCTAGCTATGAGATCACTAAATTGTCAGTTTCACATGCTTAAATACCAGCAATTCCTAATGTCTCAAATAAAACAAAAGATGGGCACGCACCCTCAACAGTCTGAATTCAAGGAAATGCAGGATCTGTTGCATGCAGCTGAACAGGTGGGCAAACATACTTTACAATGTGGTTTTGATGCCTTGGAAGCTTTCTCTAGAGCAGCTGCTACTGGGTCAGTTAAACGTAGGCAGGCTTGGTTAAAGGAACAATCTCTGCCTGATCATGTTAAAGCAAAGTTACTAGATGCACCCTTACAGCAGGATGTCTTATTTGGGGTTAAAGCAGAGGAGGTTTTAAAGAAAATGGAGGATAAGGCAAAATCTATGCAGACGGTCGACGATTTCTTACAGGTCCAGCCCCCACGCTTCAGCAGAAATTGGCCAACAAAAAATTGGTCCTTTCCAGCTTCTGACAGACCACAGAGGGGTAAATACAGGCGCCCAAGGGGCAGAGGACAAGCACAAATCCCTTACAAACCTCGCCAATGGGGCACTGCAACACAGAAGGGAGGAGAAGTCAGGTCCCAAACTACTAGAAGGCAAACACAATGACTTAAACCTCAAACTGCCAAGCAAAACTCTCTTGGCAGCTCCCTTGGGAGGAAAATTAGCACTTTTTGCAGACAACTGGCGCATCATCACAAAGGACAAATGGGTCCTAGACATTATCTCACAAGGATATAGATTCCATTTCCACACCTTGCCAAGGATAAAAGGAATGCCAAACCTGCCACAAAATCAATGGGCAGAGGCACAAAAACAAATTACAGCTCTCATGGACATGAGAGCCATTCAACTGGTACCTACACAGGAGCAAGGCCAAGGATTTTACTCAAGGCTCTTTCTAGTCCCCAGAAAGGACAAAGCTTGGAGACCCATTCTGGACCTTTCAGTTTTAAACACCTTCTTGCAAGTACCCAAATTCAAGATGATAACACTACAGCAGCTTCTTCCCATGTTGGGCAAGAAAGCTTGACTAGTAACGTTGGACCTCAAAGAGGCATACCTGCATGTCCCCATCAGACAAAATTGCAGAAGATACCTCCATTTCATTGCAGGTTCAACCCATTACCAATTCTCTGCACTGCCCTTTGGCTTATCTAGTGCACCCAGGGTCTTCACAAAATGCCTGGCACCAGTAATTAAATACTGCAGACAAAGAGGAATTCAAATATACCCATACCTGGATGACTGCCTCATCCAAGCAGACAGCAAGGACATTCTCTTACAACACCTGGCTTTTGTAAAACATCTTCTAAGCTGCCTAGGGTACACAGTAAACGAAAAGAAATCAAAACTAGTGCCCTCACAAAATATGACATTCCTGGGTGCCAGCTTGAATACAACGGCCCAGATGGCTTATCTGACGCCAGACAAACAACTACAATTAACTCAATACTTCAGAGCAATGGCAACAAAGACCCAACTCCCTGCAAGAAAAATTCTGCAGGCCTTGGGCTACATGGCATCTTGCATACTACTAATACCATTTGCAAAACTGCATATGAGGAAATTACAATGGTACCTAAAAAGCGTATGGACTCAACACAGCCACAACTTGGAAACAATGATACCTCTCATTCCCTGCCTTCAACAGGAGTTTCTATGGTGGTCACAGGCATGTCACCTCAACAAGGGTCAGCCTTTCACCTTACCCCCAGCCAGGCAAACTATGACAACAGATGAATCGGACTATGCCTGGGGGCCACACATGGCAGGACAGTGCATTCAAGGCATATGGACTGCAGATCAAAGGAATCTGCACATCAATCAAAAAGAAATGCTAGCTGTACAAAATGCTCTGACAGCCTTTAAAGACCTCTTACATCCAGGACAGCTTATCATAAGGACAGACAACACCACAGTAATGTGGTACATAAACAAGCAAGGGAGTACACACTCCTACCCTCTATGCAGGCAAGCAATGACCATTTGGAACACAGCACTGGCGTACCAAGTTCAATTACAAGCTCAATTCCTGCCAGGAAAAAAGAACACATTGGCAGACAACCTAAGCAGAAACATCATGGATCCCCACTAGTGGAAACTTGATCCACAAGTATTTGCAATGATAACTCAAAAATGGGGGCTCCCAGACATAGACCTGTTTGCCAGCCCCCAAAACTATCAACTAACAAAATTTTGCACAAGGACTTTTCACCATCAAGCTTGGAAAGTGGACGCACTCTCATTCAGTTGGAAAATGCTGAACAGTATATACCTTTCCTCCATTACCCCTTTTCATAAAGGTGCTGCTGAAGGTCAGGATGGAGAGACCCCGAATGATACTCATTGCCCCAGACTGGCCACGCCAGCACTGGTACCCACTATTAAGGAATATGGCACAGGGCCCACCATGGATTCTACCACAAATTACCCACCTGCTCACACAGCAAGACAATCAGATTCTACACAGCCAGCTCAAAACCTTAAACTTGGCTGCATGGCAAATCACCTAAGCAACCAGCCAGCTCCTCTCTCACAAGCTGTTATGGATGTTATCTGGAGGCCAGGAGGCCCAGCACCAGGCAAGCCTACTCAGACAAATGGAAAAGGTTTTGCGCCTGGAACAAAGATAAAGGCCAAAATACCCTTCAGCCTGACATACCTCAGATTCTGCAATATTTAACTGAGATGTTACACAAAGGGCTTTCCTTTTCATCTATTAAAATCCACGCCTCAGCTATTTCAGCTCACTACAACATGGATCCTCCCTTATTTTCACATACACTCCTAAGGCAGTTTCTCAGAGGGGCCAAAAACATTAGGCCTCCCAGGAGCGCACCAACACCTGCTTGGGACCTCAACTTTGTTCTGGAAAAACTTACGCTACCTCCTTTTGAGCCAGCTTTCTCAGCTGATTTAAAGTTTATATCATGGAAGGCTGCCCTGCTGCCAGCAATTACTAGAGCGAGAAGAGTTTCAGAGCTTCAGACACTAATGGCAGTAGAGCCTTTCCTCATTTTTCATCAAGACAGAGTTTCTCTATGAACTAACCCCTCCTTTATGCCTAAGGTGGTATCCAGTGTGACTCTAAATCAAACCATCCATTTAACCACCTTCTTTCCAAATCCACAGAACAAAGGAGAAAGACTCCTACATTCCTTGGACATTCACAGGCAGTTACGTTACTACTTGGATAAAACTAAGATTTTCAGAAAATCTGACCAGCTTTTTGTATCCTATGCTACAGCATCACAAGGAAAGGCCATCTCAAAACAGACCATTTCCAAATGGATAGGACATTGCATACATTTTTGCTACACCCACCATGGAAAACCAGTTCCTGCTAGCATAAGGCCCCACTCCACCAGGGCAGCAGCTACATCTACAGCCTTCCTCAGGGGGGTGCCAACCAAGGATATTCTGGAAGCTGCAACTTGGAGTTCAGTACACACCTTCACCAAACATTACCACTTACCACTTTACTCTAAGACTAGAGCTGGCTTCGCCACTGCAGTTTTGCAGGGCCTTCTAGCCTCCTCTAACCCTGTTTGACTCCACCTCCCATCCTTAGCTTTGGGATTCTACCCAAGTGTGATGACTGCAGCAGGGTAACACGATGAACATAGTACAGTTTTGTACCTACCATAAATGTAGATGTTTGAGTGTATACCCTGCTGCAGTCCAGGTTACCCTCCCTCCATCCCCTCTGACCTAACTAAGACCTTTCTATACCTAAAAATCTGTTACAACCTTTGTGGTGTATTTGCTTATAGCTGGAGGGATTTTGTGTTTATGCTACACTTTGTTATTATTGGTACTATCTACTGATCACTATTGGGGGGGGGGCACCTGACATCTGGGGCAAGAAAAACTGAAGAAAATGACGTTGGATGCCTCTTGTATACCCCTGGCGCACTGACGTCAGGGAAGAAGTGACAGCAACCGACGCCGGACCAAGACTTTGGAATTCGGGCCGGCTGCGGGACCGCCTGACAGCAGGATAACCCCAAGTGTGATGACTGCAGCAGGGTATACACTCGAACATCTACATTTATGGTAGGTACAAAACTGTACTTTTATTGTTTTCAAGGTGTTAATGGAAAATATTTAAGCTTTATTCTGTCCGCTAATTTTCTTTTCTAATATAAGAAAAGCACTTTCCTCCCTGTTGATGAGCTCTCATAATATGTGAATGTTGTTTATTTGATGTGACTCAACTGTTTTTGATTGCGCGAGTATGCATATATTAACTATGTATACTAATGATGACAAAACTTTTTATTCTGTGCTTTCCATTGTTTTAAGAGAACAGAAAGAAAGACAGTAACAGAGATAAATAAGTACTGACTGGTGTGTGTGTGTGTGTGTGTGTGTGTGTGTGTGTGTGTGTGTGTGCGTGTGTGTGCATGTGTGTGGATATATATATATATATATATATATATATATATATATATATATATATATGGGTCCCCTTCAGATAATTGAGCTTTTAAAAGCTCGACTTTCATAATATGGCCGAGACTATTTGATCGAACTTTCTGAATGGGGTTCTCCATAGAGAGCAGAACGGGAAAATTTCCCTTTAGCGCAATGTACTGCAATTTTGGAGTTGGTATATTTAAATAGAGGGGCTTGCACCCCTGCTAGCACCGTTTTTTGTTTGTTTGTTTATTTTTTTTCACATTGTTGAATATTCAAATGCTCGATCATATGATCTCGGCCATATGAAAGTCGAACATTTGGGATGTTCGATTATGTGAAGTAGACCTTTATGTATATGTGTGTGTATACATATATGTACACACACACACACATACATACATATATATATATATATATATATATATATATATATATATATATATACATACACATGCACAAAATGCTGAGTTGTGTGTCTTCACGTTTTAGCTTGCGTTTATAGTCTCATGTAAAAGCATCACATTGGTCATCTGCAAAGGAAGTAGGACCAAACTACTTTTTAACTGTATATGATTTTTCTGTTTCATTGTAAAAACTGATATAACTCAAAAATGATATGTATCAAATTAGATAAAAATTACATGAAAACTAAAGCTTGCAGTTTTCATAGAGTTTTCTATTGTTTATAAGTAGCATGTTCTGCACTTGGAGACAGGTAGCAGCAGTTGGTTTTTGGTCTTGAAATACAAACAATTAATTTTTAAATTACTGTCAGCAGCCGGGCAAACCAAACAAAGCTTTTATTTGTGTTCATATTCAATTTCAGTAAGTGCTTACCATATGAGACGTAGGATGTCTGAGGTAATTGGCCATTTCAGACATTCATGATATAAATATTTATGGGGTTATAAGTGTCACTTATGATACTTATGAACATCAGCCATAGCCAATCTGATTTTAGTCAGGGAATCATTTTATTGCACTTCTGCATATACCATTTCTTGTAAGAGAAGAAACTGAGCCTTCATTCTCATGGGTCATTTTTATAATTTAATTTTGTGTTTGTTCAGTTATTGCGGACATTTATACTGCCGGTTAATATTAAAATGTGTTTGAGTTCTAATTATGAGAATTTTAGAGAAATGTCACTATAAATTGAAAGAGCTGTAGAGAAATGTTTCATTTCTAGCATATGTGATATTTGAAACATTTATTGTAACTATAGAAAATCTGCAGAAAAATAATTTAGCAGTAAATTGCGACTTGATGTGGGTAATGCAGGATTTACCCTCAGCTGTTATATTTTTTGTTGAAGGGGTGAAGCCCAAGAAACAAAGCCAGCCATGCGTAAACTTGCATTTCACTCCTGATATGATTTATTGTTTTATACAGTGAGATTATTGAAAAAATATTTTTTAACTTGCATTCTTTTAGTTTTATGGGGGAACTTTGCCTTTTCAAATTAACTTCATTACCTTGGACCAAATTCAAATTCCACTCACTCCCTAAATTGCCACCTAATTTGTAAAACATCATTGTAGATCAATGAGTGTGTATATACCTTTAAGAAGCTATCCAAGGGCTTGCACTAGAGTATAAATACTGAGCATGTGCGAGTCTAACTGCCATTGTGTAGCTAGCTGTTTAGATGTGAACATGTAAATATGTAAGCTGTGTTTGTTAGTGTGTTCGTATTTAATGATGCTGCTAGCCATCTTACTATGTTTGTATATATTAAAGCAGCTGAATGAAACTCCAAGCCTTCTTATTATTTGTATTAGAGATCATTGAGCGACAGTCGTCATCAGTCCTACTCCATCTGCAGATATTTTGTACTGTATAGTCTTTCCTATTCTCTCCCACAACCAGAATACTAAAGGACATTTTTTTATTGGTGAAAAGGCATTTTGTTAATTTTATTCTTTGATGTTAGATGTTGTAACTTTACTTTTTTTTAAATTTACTTGGTTTTTGTTTTTTGCTAAAACTTTGTTTTGGACATTACTGTACTAAATGTGTACATGAGCTGCCTCCAACTGTGAAAACAAACATATGACACTTGAGTATCCAGCAGACATTGATTATTGTTCAGTTATGTTATTAAACTTGAAGATTGCAATATCATTCCAAATTGGACAAATAAACAACTTGTTAAAATACATATTTAACACAGTAGCCAGAATTCATTATGGTTTTAAATTCAGA
Source organism: Protopterus annectens (assembly GCF_019279795.1). Lineage (NCBI taxonomy): Eukaryota > Metazoa > Chordata > Ceratodontiformes > Protopteridae > Protopterus > Protopterus annectens. Next base: position 361,197,397 of record NC_056750.1, on the reverse strand, counting down.
ATGGAAGTTTGGCTATATCCAGAATTGTTATTGTCCATTTACATTAGTAAACATTGTCTGGGTACAGAAAGACTGTTGTAGGTTCATAGGTTGGTGCTAGGCTATCAGCCCTAGGGGCCTATACAAGCCTAGCCATAACAATTGCTTGACTATTTCTTCCCACACTATTTACTTCCCTGGACCCTTGTCTAGCAGGGCGACTGACGTGATCCCCGGGGTGAATTTCCTTTCTCCCATCCAATCGTCAACGTTCCTTTTGAAGAGGGACAAAGAGGCACTCTGCTTGACATGTATGGGCAATCTATTCCAGAGTCTGGGGAGACTCTGGGTAAGTAACCTATCCCTCCAGCATGTTTTGTTTATTGTGATGACAAGGTTTAGATCCCTGGGGCGTGTGGCTCTGAGGGATTGGGATTTCTTTAAGTGTAGCATGTCCAACAGCTCTGGGTTTGACATGGCCTTGAATGTTAAGCAGAGATCGTCTCTGAGTAGACGATATGCGGCAGAGTATAGCTGGAGTTTTTTAAGGCGGTCAGTGTAGGGCATCTGCTTTAGGCCTGTGATTCTTTTAGTGAGGTATTTCTGTGGCTTTTCCAGTTGTTGCAGATGTCTTGAGAGGTACATACCAAATGGGGCGTTGTATTCTATAATGGGTCTAATGAGGGATGAGTACAGTGGGACAATGACCTCCTTTTTTCAGGATGAAAAGCCCTTAGTAATGAGGTGTGCCACATAGAAGGATTTCCTGACTGTTGTGGCGATGTGTTTATCGAAGGTGAGACCACTGTCCACTGTGTCCCTAAGTCTCTTATCACACTTTCGGTGTTTAGTGTACTGCCACCTATATGGTAATTCATGGGTACATGTTTTTTTCCCAAAGGGGATAACTATACATTTCTTGGCATTGAGCTTGTGCCCATGGCTCTGGCACCAAGCATCTGTTTCTGTAAGGCCCTTTTGTAGAGTATCCACATCATTTCGGGATTCAATAATGGCTCCCAGTTTGCAGTCATCTGCGAACTTTGTTAGCCAGAGTCCCTTAGTGTTGGCCTGTACTTCAGAGAAGTAGATGCCAAACAAGAGCGGTCCCAGGACTGAACCCTGAGGTACTCCACTTGTCACTTGTCTGGAGCTGGATTTGGAGTCTGCTGCTTTTACAGTGTGGGTTCTATCAGTAAGCCAGTTAGCAACCCATTGGGTGACGTAGGGATTAATGCCCAACTTAGTAAGTTTATCTATGATTCCAGAGTGGGAGATGGTGTCAAAGGCCTTGGCAAGGTCTAGATAGGCTGTGTGGACCACATACCCTTGTCCATGGCTCTGGAGACTAATTCGAAGAAGTCAGTCAGGTTCAGGAGACAAGATCGTCCCTTCACGAACCCAAACTGGGTGGGGTCCAGTGTTTGAAGATTGCCAATGTCTTTGTTTATAAGTTCCATGATAATATGCTCCATGGCCTTGCAGATAAGGCTCGTCAGACTGATGGGACCATAGTTTCCGGGATCCAAGGTGGATCCCCCCTTGTGGAGTGGGATAACTGTAGCTCTGCGCCACTTAGTGGGCATGAAACCTGAGCTGAGGCTATGATTAAACATGACACTTAAGTGAGATGCCAGTTCATAGTGTAGTTCATGTAGTACACAGCCCGGGATGTCATCTGGACCCATAGATGCTGTATTCTTAGCTTTGGAGAGTGCGCTTTTTACCTGTGTGGCTGTTATTACCGGAATTTGGCAATCTTCCGGTATTGAGATGGGCCATTTAGAGGGTGAGAGGGAATGACGTTGGCACTGAATCGATCTGCCAGGATATTGGCAATATCCTTGGGATCACTATATTTAATGACCTTCTGTTTTAGCTCATAGCAGACCTGAGCATTGCCATTTTGATTCTTGACATTGTTATAGAATGCCTTGTGGTTGTCTTTGGAATCTTTGGCAATTTTATTTTCATAACTAGCTTTGGAGGATTTTATGAGGGATCTCAGTTTCTTACTGAGGCTGGTAAGGAAGTTTTTTACATCCTGGGATTTTCCTCTTTTCTGCAACAGTTTCTTCTTTTTGTTGTAAAGTTTGTTTATGGCAGGGGACCACCAGATTGGCTTCCTTATTTTGGATGAGAGCATCTTGGTTCTATTTGGAATGGCACGATTCATGCATGAGTGGATGTGCTCGTACAGTGCCTTAGTGTAGGATTCAGCAGTTGAACCTTCAGTTCCTGTCTGCATGGGTGTCGTGAAGTTTGTCACTTCTGACTTGAGTAACATGAAATTTGCTTTGGAGAAGTTTTTTATGGAGGTTTCCTTACTGAGGGGTGGGGGTGGGATGTGGAGGGTGATTAGCTTATGGTCAGACCTGACTAACGAGGGGGTGACCATAGGTGTGGAACATCGATTTCCCATGTTGGTAATGACCAGGTCTAGGATATTGGAGCCCCTGGTGGGACTGTGGATTAGTTGATCCAGGGCGTTGGAATTTATGCATTTCAAGAACCGTTGGGCAAAGGTGTTGGTACATGAGAAGTTTTCCCAGTTAATGGCAGGGTAGTTAAAAATCACCCAGTATTAAGGTATGTGGTTCTATCTTAATATTTTCCAGTATGTTTAGAAAGGTTGTAACAAAGTGCGTTTGGTTACGAGTCTGATAAAGCTAATGCAGTCATCATTTAGTTGGTGCTCTTTATCAAGTAATTGTGTAGTTGGAACTTAACCTTTACACTTTGACAGCTTAAGTGTACCTACAGTTATGTACTTCTTTCTAACTTTCTAATTGCAAGAGTGTAAGTGCCAGTTGGCAGAAGTACTACATAGTATGCAATGCTGTTAAGAGTTGTTAGTCTGTTTTGAGTTTTCTTGAGGAGCATTCATTATTCTGTTTGCTTGTTTCATTTTGTTGACTTGGAGGGCTTGCAGCTACCAGGAGTTGTTCCCGTGTCTCACACTGAACACTTGGCCACATCCTCCCTCATTACTTTAGATGTGACAAGAAATAAGGTACTGAAATGTCGTCAGTAGTTTCTCTGTTTAGAGGCAAGAAGAAAATGGGAATAGTATGCAGTTCTAAATGACTGCCGCTGCAAGATGTTCTATTTTAATGTGCCTACCAATATAGTGTCTGTGAGGGGGTGGGTTGGTGAGATGTTTATTGCCATTACTTTGCTAAGATTTATGGGTACTTATGTATTATCGCAACCAGATTTTTGCGATAATACCGCTTTTTTTCGTGTGGGTAATTTAAACCAGAAATGTATGCAGAATCACACAGGCAATGTTATCTTTAAAAAAACTTTGTTTAGGTAGGAATAACAATGTAATATTTGAAAAATTAATATTTGTTTGAAGGTATGCCGTTCTCAAATCATGTCACTCATACTACATTTCCAAGTCCTGTTATGTGTTAGGCACGTTCCAAACAGTAAACCAGCGAATGAACAATCCACAAGTATGCTGCCATCAAACATCCACTAAACAGTCCAACAACAGTAAGTAGTATCCACAAGGATAACACCACCTGAATCCAAAAAATAAACCATTATTGTCAACGACTCCAAAAAAATGATTATCGGACTACCACTTAACAGAACAGCATCGTTGTACAAGTACTTTATAAAGTGTGCACATACATATTCGCTTACTTACCCCAAGAAAACTAAGCTACTACTCTTTTCGCCAACACGAAATCACATCCCCCTAAATTTCACTATTACTTCCAATAACAGTACTAGTATTTCTCCAGACACCACCACAAAATTATTAGGAATTACTATAGACAATAATCTTAATTTTGAAAATCACATTAACTCTACCATAAAATCTGTGAAAAAAAAATAGGTAGCTTATACAGAATCAAACCCTTTCTTACTTCCGCCACTAGAATTACCCTAGCCAGAACTCATCTGATCTCTACTTTACTTTATGCATGCCCTATTTATACCAATCTCTCAAAAAAAAATCTCAATAAACTAGTTATATGCTACAATAACATTGCTAGATTTGCTACCGGATCCCCATTCAGGACACATCATTGCCTTAATCTAAGACAACTAGGTTGGCTTGAACTTCCCAATCAGATTCAACTACAACAACTTATAATAGCTCACAAAACCCTGTACCAACCCACAAAACCCCCAATACTCAGTAGCCTTATTACCCCTTATTATAACCTTAAACATCTACGGTCTTCTAAAAAACTTTTGATCAACACCACTAGACCCAATAACTTTGCAGGAGACTGTTTGTTGTCCAACTCAGTAGGAAAAGTATGGAATAAATTACCCTCAGACATCTCATCTCTGACTTCTCTCCCTCTAGTCAAAAAAAATTTCAAAAAGTATCTCAATAAAAAAAGGTTATGCCCCTGCACTAACCCTGTTTTTCTTTCCCTGTCATCCTTCCTTTCCCCCTGAACCCAATTACATCCAATAACTCAGTAGGGGACTCTCAGCTGCTCAACTTTGCACTATGATTTGAAATAAAAGACCCACTGCCTACTTACCCTAATGTCTCTCCCTTTCCTTCGTAAGAGTATCCCTGCAGCTTTCATAACAGTAACTATTCTACTTCCTCTATGAAAATAATCTAATCCGTAAACTCAACCTATACTATCCCTGATACCTTTCCTATCTTTCCTTCATCTCTGTTCACATTTATATCATTTCATTTAATATGTTTTTATAAAGAGGATTGTGCTAAGCACATCACACAGTAGCTGATTTTCTATGTTTCACATGTGTGTAAAGAGTACTCTGTTATGAACATCACAAAGCCTGTTACTTTTACTCACTTAAAAAGTAATCTCAAAAAAAAAAAAAAAAAAAAATATTTTCCTGTTTCCATTACATCTGCATTTATTTTTATTGTTACACTTTATTAATTGATGCACTAATAATTTGGAGCTTTTCTCCCCGGGCCTCTACTGAAAATGGACATATATCCAACTAGACTAGCCCGGTCAACAAATGTAAAATAAATAAATAAATAAATTATTCTCTTTAACTTCAGTTCTATTCAACAGTTTGCAACAATAAATCCAACAATTTATCCAAAAAGATTTGCAGGTTTCGTGCCTTATTCTCTGAAGAAAGTATTGTACACTTATAAGTAATCCATGTTGCAGGACAGCAGAAGTTCAACCAAACATTTCCCAGGTGTCCATCTTTCATTTCCTGCAGCACAACAGCAGTGTGACCAACTTTACAATATGCAGTCCAAGATTCACTTCTCCACGTTGATTTACCTTACCAAATGTAAGGAAAACTAAGTCATACCCACTGAAAACATCAAATTCCACCTTAACTAACTCCCACTATCTGTTTTTAGACAAACAAACGTATTACTGCAACCGCGAAAATCTGGTTGCGATAATACGTAAGTACCGATTTATGTTTCAGAATCATTGCAGGCCTTTTTATCATTGTTATTGTAATAATTGCAGTTGCTTCTTTCTGCTCAGTGTATTGGATTTCTACCATTGCTTGCCAGCATGTCTTCGTGTCTGATGGGATATTTGCCTAATTCCCTCTGTCTTGCACATTTGTATCCAGAAGGTTTTTTTTTTGCTATCTAAGCCAAGCTTTGGAGTTAGTTGATTGTCATTTTATATGCTGATAAACTTGCTTTAAATGCATCTAAGTGTTTTTAGCCTGGTGATATGGGCTGAGCATTGCCCTTAGGGCTAACCCTATCAGCAAAATGTAAGTAAGTAAGTAAAATTAAGGCAAAACTAGCTTCACGCAATGATGAGCAGTCAGCATACCATGAAACACACAAGTGCTTTGTATTAAATATTTTATATGCTGGTAATCTTGAAAGGACTACTTCCACTCCCTGTTGCCTGAAGTAATGAGTTCAGAAAATACTACTTTTCACTGTAATTGTGCATGATTCCTAGGAATCCTTAGACTGAGGACAAATGTGGGAGTTATTTATTTTGTATGATGGGAAGATTTAAGTATTTCTCATTTCCAGTACTGTTCTATATTTCTCTTTTTAAATATCAGAATGACTGTAAATATAAAACAAATTCAAATTTAAATAATCAGAATATATGCATGTTTTTAAGGATTCCCCTTAGACTCATGAATACTTTTGTGCATTGTTCCTTTGGTTATTTACTTTACAAAATGATTGACTTCAATAATTGGCTAAGCTTCTGGTGTCATTCTAAGGGGATCAAGTATTTGTCTGCCTGGGACGACATGATCGACAGACCATGATGCTTTGCCAGAGATGGCTTGCACCTGTCGCCCTTGGGATTCCAGATACTGGCTAATGCTCTTGCCACCCCTATAGTGCCTTTTTTAGGCAAGGTTCAAATGAAAAATTCACCACTGTAACAGGTACAAGCAAGCAAAATCTGAGGGTAATGCTACTCAATGCTAGAAGTCTAAACCTCAAAATGCACTCACTCGAGGCACTTCTTAAAATGGAGAACATCGACATCTGTGCAGTGACAGAGACCTGGTTCAAAGCTCCAGAGAGCACCCCTGCATTACCAGGCTATAATTCATACCACACCTTTCGGCCACCTAACCCAGAATGAAGCACTAAAGGTGGAGGCATATCCGTATTCTTTAAGGATATCCACACCTCCAGGCTAGTTGAAATGCATAATGCATCCGAGATTATCCAAGTGCAACTAACTCTGGGCAAGACAGCAATCCAAATTGTAGCTTGCTACAGACCCCCCACCATGCCCCAGGATTCCCACTCGTCATTTCTAGATACACTGGAAAGTATTAGGGTACAGCCTAACAGCCTAATAATGGGTAATTTCAACTACCCCATCATTAACTGGGAAAACTGCTCATGTACCAACTCTTTTGCTCAACGTTTTCTGGAATTCATAAATTCCAATGCCTTGGATCAACTTATTCACACCCCCCACCAGAGGCAGTAATATCCTAGACCTGGTCATTACCAACATGGGCAACCGGTGTTCCACACCAGAGGTCAATTCCTTGTTGGTCAGATCCAACCACAAGCTAATCACCCTAGACATCCACATCCCGCCCCTAGTTAGGGAAATCACTGTAAAAAACTTCTCCAAAGCCAACTTCACACTTCTTAAGACAGAAGTGGCAAACATCACGACACCCATGCAGACGGACAATAGAGTTAATACTGCTGAATCCTACACATATGCACTTTATAAGCACTTACACGAGTGCATGGATCATGCCATTTCTAACAGAAACAAGATGCTATCCTCCAAAAAAAGGAAGCCAATCTGGTGGTCCCCTGCCATAAACAAACTCTACAACAGAAGAAAGAAACTGTTGCAAAAATAATAAAATCCCATGATTGGAGGAACTCCCTGGTCAGCCTCAGTAAGAAGCTGAGATCCCTCCTAAAATCCTCCAAAGCTAGTTACGAAAACAAAATTGCCACTGACTCTAAAGACAACCACAAAGCATTCTAAAGCTATGTCAAGAATCTCAATGGCAATACTCAAATCTGCTCTGAGTTACAGCACAATGGAACTAAATATACAGAACCAACTGATATTGCCAACATCCTGGCAGATAGGTTCAGTGCTAACTTTACCCCCCTCTCACCCCCTAGAGGATCCATCTCTATACCGGAAGATTGCAAAGTGCCTGTAATCACGGCTGCACAGGTAAAAAACAGTGTCCAAAGCCAAGAACACAGACTCCATGGGACCTGACAATATCCCAGGCTGCGTTCTACATGAATTACAGAATTAACTGGCACCCTACCTAAGTACCATGTTTAGTCATAGCCTCACCTCAGGCTTTGTGCCCACTGAATGGCACACTGCGATGGTTATCCCACTCCACAAAGGGGGAGACACGACTGACCCCAAGAACTACCACCCCATTAGCCTGGTCTGCAAGGCCATGGAAAGTATCATCATGGAACTCATAAACAAAGACATTGGTAATCACCAAACTCTGGACCCTACCCAGTTCGGATTTGTAAAAGGCAGATCATGTCTCCTAAACCTGATTGACTTCTTTGAAGCAGTCACCCAAGCCATAGATGAGGGTAAGGTGGTTCACACAGCTTATCTAGATCTTGCCAAACCTTTTGACACCATCCCTTACTCTGGAATTATAGATAAGCTCACTAAACTAGGTATAAATCCCTATGTCACAAGATGGGTTGCCAACTGGCTCATGGACAGAATCCACACTGTGAAAGTAGCAGACTCCAAATCCGACTTCAGTCCATTGACAAGTGGAGTACCACAGGGTTCAGTCCTGGGTCCTCTCCTGTTTGGTATCTACTTCTCTGACGTACAGGATAACACAGAAGGTTTTTGGCTAACAAAGTTTGCAGATGACTGCAAACTAGGAGCCATAATCGAAACACCTAACGATGTGGACATCCTACAAAAGGGCCTCACTGAGATAGATGCCTGGTGTTAAAGCCATGGCCTGAAGCTCAATGCCAAAAAGTGTATTGTCACCCCCTTTGGTAAAAACTTTGTACCCATGAACTACCACATAACTGGTAGTCTACTTAACACCGAAAATGTGATAAGAGACCTTGGGACACAGGTGGACAGTAGTCTCTCCTTTGATAATCACATCGCCACAGTGGTCAGGAAATCTTTCTACGTGGCTCACCTCATCACAAAAGGTTTCTCATCCAGAAAAAAAGAGGTCATTGTTCCCCTGTACTCATCACACATTAGACCCATTATAGAGTACAACACTCCTTTTGGTATGTACCTCACAAGACATCTACAACAACTGGAAAGGCCACAGAAGTACTTCACAAAGAGGATTACTGGCCTCAAACAGATGCCCTACGCAGACCGTCTCAAAAAACTCTAGCTCTACTCCGGCGCATATTGCCTACTCTGAGGCAATCTCTGCCTAACATACTAAGCTATGTCAAACCCAGAGCTGTTGGACATGCTCCACTTAAAGAAATCCCAATCCCTGTGAGCTACACGCTCTAGGGACCTAAACCTTATCACCACAATAAACAGAACTTGCTGGAGGGTGGATTCCTGTCCCAGAGACTTCCCATACTCTGGAACAGACTACCTACCTATGTCAAACAGAGCTCCTCATTAGCACTCTTCAAGAAAAATCTTGATGATTGGATGGGAGATAGGAAATTCACCCTGGGGATCATTTCTGTGGCTCTGCTTGACAGGGGCATAGGCAAATAATTTTTTTGGGTGGCGAAAGCCAGGGTACATTTTTGGCTAGGCTTATATAGGCCCTAGGGCCAATAGCGTAGTACCCTCCTATGAACCTATGAACATAGGCAATATCAAATGTGTGAGACTCATAAATGTGAATTCAACAATGTCCACGACTAAAGTATGAAGTCAGGTGTATTCCCCTTATTTCAAAGTATGACCTTTGGATTCGTGTTTGAAAGTAGAAGGGGTTTGGGGCTGAAATCTCTCTGGAAAAAAAAGTAGCAGGGTGTGGGGGTAAATCCTCCATGAAAATGCACAGTCTTAAAGTGAGTTTTGATATTCATTCATTTCAAAGGTTATTACATTTTAGTGTTCCAATTTCTGGGACATAAAATAATGCATCTCTGGTTTCTAGCATGGAGCCACTTTATATACATTACTAATGCAGTGAAATTCCACTAGGAGTTACAGAAAATAAAAATACTAGAAGTAGGTATGGTTAGTTGGAACTAGGATCAATGCTTTAATGATGGTTGGCCACATTCCAATAAGTTTTGTACTCAGGATATATTTAAGATTGAGCACATCATTTTGTGCTTTACACATATCACTGTATGCATCAGTAAGTAAACCTTCTAAAACTGGCTCTGCTTTTGAAAGAAGAGCTTGCATAGTAATCACCATTTTTACAGAATAACTAATCCAAAACACAATGCGAAATGAAATTCACCGCATATCTAGCAAAGCTTCCTCGCAAAACAAGACAAGGCCACTGTAGTAAGGTAATAAACACTTTCATTCCCTTTATTACACAAAATGGAACTTCATCAGATAAAATCACCTTGCGTACTTCCTTCTTTTATACTGCCTACCATTCATTTAAACCAATAAAAATATTATAAAACATGGTTAAATACATTTTTGTAAAAACACCTTATTTTAAAAACCTTTACAGTTTATTGTACTGCTTAAAATAAAAAGTAAAAAGTAAACTGTTTGTAATACTTCTGAGTACAATATTAACATAATCCCTTACCTACTCTAGGAACATGTAGTATTACTGTTTTTTATATATAATACTATTTTTTAATTATTGATGTCTTGTGTTTCCTATTTTCTACTTACTACTAATCCACTATGTAGTTGACATCCTTCCCATTGAAAGTGGGGAAATCCGTACTAAATTCTATCCGCTTTTAATGCCAATAAACTACTAATTGACACCCTGTCATTAATACCTAGGAAACATATAGCATTTAATAAAATTTGCCAATATGTTTCCCTGTATTCCAAAAAACTAATCCATCCTCCCCTTGCTCTTGTCTCGACACCTTTTCCAATACATAGAAAAGGAACTTTCTAAAGTTGTTGCAGTTAACACTATGCCTGTGTCTAGGCAATTCCAATTCTGTATCATAACTGAGAAATATAATTTTCCCAATTCTGTATCATAACTCAGAAATTTTATTTTCCTAGTCACACCAATTTGCTCACCCAGTGTCTCTGATAAAGTTGTCTGCAGGGAATCTTTAAAGTCTGCCAACTCATTACCCTTACAGAAAATATGTTCCCAGTTACCTCTTTCTTCCCAATGACACCTCCAACACTTGCTGTCTGCTTGGGGTATAAAAATGTCTGTTAAACATTTCCAAGCAAAGATCCTGATATTGTTGCATATTTGGGTGACAAATTATATATCCCCCCATTGTTTCTTTGTGAATTGCTTATCCAATCTCTTTTCCCAGTCCTTTCTAACCTACTCTGATTAGTTCTTGTAGTTATAGTTATCATGCAACATTTTATATGCTCTATTAATTATTCCGTTTTAAACAGCAGCGTCTATTCTAGATTCTACTAAAAACTCTGTCAGTGCTGGTCTTTCATTTAGGACCCCCCCCCCATTTCTCTTTTGTTGCCTATTCACTGATATCAGTCCTTGATAGGGAGGGCAGTCTCTAACTTGCAGTCCAAATAAATTCTTGACATGTTCCCATTCTATTACCTTTCCCTCTCTAGTTATTTACTCCTAATACCTTGGTTCCTTTGCCAGTATTCTCCAATAAATTCTAGTGCCCTCTTGACTATTGTCAATTGTAAATTGTAGTCATCCCTCTCAGCAGAGTCTCCTTTTTCCATTCCCATGTTGATTTAGTTCTTAGAATACTTTATGCTACTTTATGTATATAATGTTCTGTATGATTATTGTTATTCTCCTAAAAAGTCTGCATCCAAGATTCCAGTCTCTCCTTGTTTCTTGAGCTTCCCTCCATTTTATCATCATCACTTTCCACTTTGATTTGTAGGTTTCTGATAGTGTATGTATAAGAGCCTTAGCTCTATAGCTGTGAAATACCCCTTCAAATTGGTTAATCCCAATCTGCTTTGTTCTTTTGCAAAAATCAACTTATCCCACTTGACTCTTGCTTTCTTCCCCTCTCAGATAAAATCATTCAGCTCTTTATTAATTGCTATCCACAACCTCTCCTCTGGTTGATAAAAAAATATGCCTTACATGTGTATAAGATTACAGGGACTAAAATATTTTAACTGTTTGCATCTTACTATCCATATCCATATAACAGAGCTTCCAATTTTAAACCAAGCAGAAAACCAGAAAATACACAGACTCCATGGCTTCAGAAGTAGAAATGTTTAATCCCTGTGCAAGTCCGTTCGACTCAACACAGTGTGCACAAAACAGTTAGCAGCTGATAAAACAACACAGGTTAAAACAACTCGTAGCACAACAGTAATAACTTCCACAGTTAAGCGCTTTCACCTAACACAGTGTTAGGCTTCCTCAGAACAAATTGCTAATATTCAAAGTCCCGTTTTTATGTAACCAGCAATTCAAAAGGGCCAATGAAATTCAATTAATCAATCCCCAACCTATGTTTTAAAAAGACAAACACCTATTCCCACATTGTCAATAGAAAAGTTACATATAAAAAGGCATGTAAGCAATACTTATAAAAATGCTGTAAGGATGTTTGTACATCATAACACACAATACCCATAACTTTTTCAGTCCCCTTTTGAAATATTTAAACAATTCCATACCGTTTATGAAACAAAATCATTGTTAAATTACTTTATTATTGTAAAAATTATAATTTAGCTGATCTCAGTTTGATAACACTACTAATACTGATATAATCATTTAGCCCTGGGGGCTTTCCAGCTTGATCTGCCAAGAATAGTTCCCTATATTCAAGTTTGGCCTCCCTGGGCATTGGCTGTAACTTGCTCCATAACCATAAACTTAAACCCATAGTTGCAGCTTACAATTTCTCTGTTTTGTATTATCTTTTGTTTAGTCTGTTCCAACATATCATTAGCTGCACACTGGAATCATTTTAATCTGTACTCCTAAATACTTCATTTTATCATGGAGCTATAAGTGCGGGTATTGCTGAACCAATTAGTTTGTGGGAACATAATTTACCAATATTGCCTTTGTTTTAGCTTCATTAATTTTGTGTACCAAAAAGATTTGAAACTGTTTCAAAATGTTCCACATTACTGTAATGTCCTTTTCTGGTTTTATCAGGTATAAAATAATATCCTCTGCAAATAGATCTAGCTTTTCTTGACTACCATACCAATTATATCCCTGAATTTTGGAATCCCTCATTTTCTTTGCTAATGGTTATAAATGTAATGCAAATAATGAAGGGGAAAGAGGACACTTCTTTCTGGTTCCTCTGCTCAAGTAGAAGTTGTCACAGAGGAACCCACCCACTTTAATTTTCACCTCCATCCCCTCATATATCCTCCTAATCAACCTTAGAACTTTATCAGAGAATGCAAATGCTTCCATTATTCTGCTTATAAAGTCACAGCTTACTTTGTCAAATGCTTTCTGTGCATCAAGACTCACTAACTCCATTGCTCCATATCTATCAATTTTTGGCATCTCTTTTGAAATTTTTTTAGCCATTATAGACATAAGCAACTTATAATCATGGTTTAGTATTGAAACAGGCCTGTATGAAGCTGGATCTGATGGATCTTTACCCTCTTTGGGTATTACCACTGCTTCTTTCAATATGGTAATACTTCTTCTCCTTTTAAAATACTGTTGAACAAAACCTTCCAAATATTTATTGTTTTTTTTTCCTCCTAGCTTCCAAACTTATACAGGAATACCATCAGTTCCTGGACGCTTTCCTTGTAGATTGGTTACATTGCCATTTTTGTCTCATCTTCTCCTATCTTAACTCTTAGTAATTGAGCCTCATCTACCTCTAACCTTGGCATATTTAATTCTTCTATAAACATTTCCATTGATACTTTTTTCGATTTCCATATTTCTCTTCTTTATACAGACTGTCATAGAATTTCTGAAATATTTCTAATACCTCTACAGGATCTCTTGCTACCTTCCTTGCTATAGGATCCCAAAGCTTGGTGACAGCCCTTTCTACTTTCTTTTGCCTGAGTCTTTGTGCTAAAAGTTTTTGTGCTCTAGAGCTATTATCAAAAAAAAAAAAAGAAAGTCTAACAGCAATCTTTGTAAACTCATACATATTATCGACGTAATCCCTTATTTTCTGTTTAGCATTCTACAGTTGCTCTTCTTCTTGTCCTCAAGATTCCTTATTTTGCAATAATTTAACATTTGTCAGTCCCTCTAAATAATTCTTGTAACCTCTTAACCATATGCCCCTTTTTTATTTCCACCCTATTTTTAAACTCCACTTTAATTTTATCCCACTTCCTAACTATATTTTCAGAAGAAATTTCCATCTTCTCTAATTGCTCCTGAATAATTTATACTAATCATTCCTTAAATTCCTCTCTTTTCAACAGATAGGTTTTTATTTTATTACTCTGTGTTTTTGTGTTAGTTATGATTTGCACATGATCTGAAATAGTTATCGGGTGTGTATCAAGGCCTTCAATTAAATGTCCATGTTCCTGTGAAGTGTAAACTCTGTCTAGCCTAGCCCATTTTCTTTTATCTTGGGGAGTAATATGTAAATCCAATCCAGACTTCTAGTACTGAATTCACATCTTCCATGCCAAATAGTTTCATAAATTTCTTCAAAAATCTACTCTCCTTTGTTATATTTTCCCTTCTGGACCCCCACCCAAACACATCTTCATTGTTGGAAATCAAATGCCATTCCCCACATATATAGTAGTTTTCCTTGCTGAAACCTGATTATTGCTCCTCAGATTTTCTTAAGCTCCATTATATGTCCTCCTCCCTTGTCAGTAGCCCTTTAATACTAAAAAATCTACCATTATTATCTTTTTATCATCTTCTATCACTATTGGAGCTCCTCTTGCAATAAATGTAAGCACTGATCTTTTCCTTTGTTCCAGGTATTTTGCTGAATAACCACCCTGAAAACCTTTCTTTATCAAATTCACATGTTCATTTCTTAAGTATGTTTCCTGTAGCATAGCTATTTGCATTTTACATTTTTTAAAATAGTTCACTACTCTTTCTTTGTATTTATCTGTTAGACCATTGACATTTAAGGACATTACAGAAAGCACCATTGTATTAAAATGTTATCGTTCCCACCTTTATGTATAACAGCTTTTTTGTTAAATGTCTAGTTCCATCTTTTGTGTTACATGCATACACTGTTTGGCAGGTTGAGCTTTTATACTGTTGTTTCTTGTCATATCCTATGTCACATCTTATAAAACTTTTTGTTTTATTGAAAGCGCTCAAAAAACAAACCCACCCCCACTACCCCCTAAGTGTATTAACTTAATAATAACACACAAAACTATGTATATCTTCAAATATTGAAGTTTTACCCTCCTAATGGGAACCACTGTTCCAAATTGGCCACCACAATAACTTGGGTTAACCTAAAAGAAAGGTTATCCCTCCTAAGACTCATGGTGTAGCCCATGATTCATCTAAGTGCTGTCTGGTTTTGTCTCTCCCAGCTGAGCAAACACTTGAATGCTTTCAGGGAATGTTCTTTCCCAGCCATTTCTCTTTATCAGACCAGATACAGAATTGCGACTAAGCATAGATTTATTAGCTAGAAAAAGCTGTATAATATTCAATATTCTTTTTCATTTATTTTCTCTTAAAACTCGTTACTATATCAAGCTAGCTGCCTTAATCCACTCATTCCCCTATGCAAGAATAAGAAAAAGCACACTAATTTTTCTTCTATGATGCTGTTTTAACCAGACTTTTTTTCTCTCTCTTTCTCTCTTTTATGTTGCAGTGCTTACATTTCTTAAAACTGAACAAGGAGAAAGAGAAAAGGGAGAAAGAAAAAAAACAGGAGCGCCTGTTTACATTAGTATCCCCATTACACTTAAAAATAACTGAGAAAACTCTACTTTATAGCATGTAAAGAAAATCATGCACTATAGAAATAGCAACATTAAAAAAATCATTTTGTTTTACTTAGTTTACTTTCTCCCCCCTTTTCACCTCTCCTAATTATTTTTCCAAACAGTAATAACATGAAGTAGGGCATATGCTTTAGAGTCCCTTACACATTTATCATAGCCCAAAAACGTCCAATATTTCCAGATTTTCGTGTTTTGTCATGTTTCACAAATATAATTATTGCTTTGTAATCCTGCATTTGTCAGTTTCCAAGTTTGCTGGTGTTATTCCTGTTCATCTCCATCACCCAAATCCTGTCTGTACTTCATTGCCAATATACTCTCAATTCTTGTTGTTGACTCTTGTACTTTTTTATTTCTGTTAAGCATTTTCCATTAAAACTGGCACAGTCTCTTTATGCTGTGTTTATTACCAGAAGAACAACAAGCAAAATCCCCTTCTGTTTCACAGCTCAGTTTTGTTGGACAATCTTCTGTATTTACTCATTAGCATTTACGTCATCAAAAATTATTTTGTCCCTCCAGGGAAGAATATTTTAAAGATAGTGGAGTGCAGCCGTTTGAATCTCATGCCTACTTCTTGACATTTCCCGAATAGTGGATAAATTTACTCCTTTTATGCCTGGTGTACAAGTAGTCATTCTCCACAAACACTCTGCTGTCTCCCTCTTTTAGTACTTTGTTGATCTGCCACAGTTTTATCAGAATTGACTCTCCTGCAGGAAGTATTGCATATTTACTTTTAAAGGTCTAGATTGCTTTCTCATAGACAGGTTTGGAGAATACACATGACATGTCCTTTCAATTATCAGCTCCTGCTGTGGAATACCAGTCCAGTTGCTTATTTATGCTTTCATGAAATGAATATAGTCTGTTTCTTCCAGTTTCTCTTGTACAGTAGAAAATCTCATGTTTCCCCTATGTGCTCTATCTTCATAATTCTATTATTATTTGAAAGATCTCTTCTTGAGCAGTCTCATATTCAGCCAGCATTTTCTTCATTTCGACCTCTGATTTTTGCAGTTTTTTCACCTCATCTGAATATCTGTTTAAAGCTCCTTCCATGTTTTCCAGCATTTTGTTTGAGTTGATATACTCCATCAGTGTTTTATTTATTTTAATCAGTTCTTTGTGCAGTTGTCTTACACTTTTCTCTAGGAAGTCAAGTCTGGAGCTTTCACTGCTTTTTGCTGAATAGCTGTAGTAGTTTTCCCAGTCAGTGTTTTTTCCTTACCTTTTGTAGCTGATTTTCTTTCAGGTCCTCTGTATTTTTTTCCCTGTCATTCAGGCAGTGCACTTGATAGCCAGTTACTGAAATTTACCTAGAAATATAAATCCATTGGCTTTCTCTGCTAAATTTATGTTTTCACACTGGGAGAGCTAGACTTAACCAGTTATTCAACGTGGAACCATCTTGGAAGTCCAATGCAAGACCTGTTTGATCAAATAAGTGACATTAATATCAATCAACAGAACATTACAAACATGAGTTCTACTTTTCCCATAAATACAACAATCTGAAGTAACAACACAGTTTCAACACTGTGTATCTGAACCAAGAAACAACCTTCTAATTACCATTAAAAGACAGTTTGACAAAATATATTCAGCAAAACACAGCAGAACTGATTTTGCATCTTGTGTGTGGGACATCCCAGCCCTGTACTTATCAACATAGCCAGCTGCCTTCTGTTGTCATGTGCATAAATTCTTCTGCCAAGTGGCGACAGTAATTCCTGTGTACTCACTTAGTGGCTGATTATGGACTGATGGGATTGTGGCATCACCTACCACTGTTATTTATGCTGACTCTTTTTGAGGCTCTGTTTAACCTCAGCAGACATTAATTAATGTGGTAGGGATCTGCAGAAATGTAGTTTCCCTTGGAATGGAGGACGCAATCTGATTTTCCTCAGAAAAAAAATTTTAAAAGTTTTTTACTCATGCCAGAAAAATTAACCTCCCCAGATAACTTATTAACTGTGTATTTAAAGGGCCTTCCAAGATGGCTGCACACTGATCAACAGCTTAATTTCAGCTCTCCCAGTGTGAAAAAAGAGAAGCTGATAGCTTAAGGCCAGTAATTATTCCTGTTTTATAATAATTCATCTACTGGCTAGTATGTGTACTGCCTGGATGCCAGCAAAAAAGAAACTTAGCCCTAAAGAAAATCAACTAGAAAAAGTGAAGAGAAAACACTGATTGAGAAGAATCCTGCAGCTCTTCAGCAAAATATACAGTTCAAGGTCCAACTTTTGGTATAAGAGATAACTTCCAGTAATTCAATCGTATATTACTTGAAAGGACACACCATATGTATGTGCCAAACTTGGCCATGAGAAAGAAACCAAGACCTGCATTAGTAAAGATGCAATCATACCAGCAGAAAGAATTAATACTGACAAAATAGTGGCAGAAGAGTAAAGTATTACAAACTGGAGACAGCAGAGCATTTCCAGAAAATGAATATTCACTGTGCACCAGGCAGAAGAGAAATACATTTCTCTTAGCAATCAGGGAATGTCATGAGGCAGGTGTGAGATTCGAGCAGCTGCATCTAATTGTTTTTAGAATATATATATTTTTTCTGGAGGATCAAAGTAATTTTTGATGCAGAACAGGTTAAGGGAAAATGCAAAAGTTTGTCCAACATGGGATGAGTCATCAAACAGAAGCTGATTCTACTTCTTCTTCTTCTTTTTTCAATATATTTTTATTCATTTTCAAATAAAAAGAATATATTCAATTTTATGACATTGAAATATGTAAATATTTAAACAGGTAAAACTATCTAACATGAGTAATAAAAGAAACAAACTATTTAAAGGGCTGTCTGTAGTTAACATATGATTCTCCTTCTATATTTGTGAACTTTCAGATCAAAGTTTGCTACAGTCATTACTCTCCAATATTGCAGTTACTTTTTTGTCATGTGATATGTAGTGGTGTAGTTCTCTCAGCTCTTCCTTTGATGGTGTTCATTTCCATCTGAGATGCTGTTAATATAATATCCCTGTATTGCTTGAAGGTAGGAGAAGACCCAGACTTCCAATTCATTGTTATGTTCTTTCTTGCAGTAGCTAGGAAAATCCATACAATTGTATATTTTGTTCTTGGAGCACAGTCAGGTACAGGCCCATTAAGCAGAATCAAAGATTTAGATAACTGAAATTTGTTATTGAATACTGCTTATAAAAAGTCATTAATTTTGTCCCAATATTGTTTAAGCAATTGGCATTCATAAAACATATGCAAACAGTATGCTTTTGTATTTAATTTGCATCTGCAGCAACCAGTGCTTCTTTTAAACAGCTGCATTTTGTGTGGTGTTGAATAGGATCTGTGCATAAACTGCCATGTAAAAAGTTTCTAGTATAGTGAGAGAGATGTTTGTTTAATGGAGAGAATACATTTTTGTCTCTATCATTTGGTAATCGACCATTAATTGTTCTATAGTAATCCCATAAGTTTTCTTTATGATAGATTTTTATTTTTATTTTATAGTTAAATGGTAAGTATCCTTTTCCAGTAATAGGTTAGGTTATTGTTAATATTAAGTGTTCTATGAATTTAGATACTTCCTACTGCTATTTGTGTTTTACACTTCTTCAAATATCTTTGAAGGCTTCCCATTTTGCAGTTATTGTTAAGACCATTTACATTAATGGAAATACAATTTGCAGTTGAATTGATTTATCTTTTGTTTTATCCATATTCATATGTGTGTGAAAACATGTATACGTGTATAAATGAAGAAAATGACTTGTTTTTTTCTTTTTTGTAACAACGTTGATGCAATTAATGGAGACCCAATAAGACAACATTAAAAAAACATACTTTAAAACATTGATATATAAACAACCATCAAATCCTGTAATGGGAAAAAACAACCCAACCTTGAATATTCTAGCTATTCAAGTGATCCTACTAAATCCCTTTTTCAGAACCTTCTCCCAGCTCTCTTACCAAACATGTTTTGTAACAGAAAGCAGCTTATGATAATTAACATGTAATTAATAAAACACATTTTCTTATAATATATTCAGGTTTGAGTTTAAATAGTATTTTAAACACAGTCATGAAGTTGTAATATATTGTTATATGCAAAGACAACATTGTTACATTTAGACTTGACTTTTAACTATTTGGTTAATGTTTATCTTTAATACATGCTATATATATATGTATAAAATATATAAGTTTTCAAATTTCTCCAATTTAATGTAAAACCATTTGTGTCTGAAGTACAATAATATGTTAAGGAGTTAATGTGCTAGTTTTACATCTTTTTTATATACTGTATATCAGGCTTATGCAGCAGCAGCTCTTGTTTAGTGCAAAACCATTTTCAGATATTGTATGTAACTCAATTTTATCCATGCTACACTTATTGTTAATATTATATATATGATCTCTTCTAACAGCATTATAATTTTGCTTCTGTAAGTCAAACACCTCTGTAGTTTTGTTACTTTGATATATATACATAAACGCAGCAACAGATGCACCCCTGCCTTCAATGTCTTATAGTTTACAACCACTTTTTGTAGTACTCAAAATATGTCTTTGGCATGACTGTGAATTACTAGAAAAGCAATTCCTCATGGAATAAATATCTAATAACACCAACTAAGGCCATCAGAGAGTCTGTATATTTTAATAGAAGCACCAAAACAGAGCCCTTTCCATTTCGGTATAGAGAAACACATAACAAGAGTGCCAAAAAAGACCATGTATTTCAATGAGGTGTTATAAGTTCATATAAGATTTCAAAACAAATGTTGTACATAACATGTAGCAGGCAGTAACAATGTAAGGCAGCAGAAAATATCATTTATATGTTACACCTATATTATTCATCGCCATTTTGTAGTAATTAGTTTATATGTGTGATAAAAACTGAATTTCATATACTTGGCAAGTTTTCTTTTAGCCTCTGTCATAGAATGAAAAATATCATCTTTCCTTGTGACCGTTTGAATTCAGAGAGGTTGTCGAAGCAAGGAAACACTCTGGTAGATCCACTAAGACACTTTATTGAGTGCTTTCGTCGGCATTCGCCTCACTACTTCTTCAGAATACAGTCTAAAAAATAAACATTCCATTAAATACATAACCTAATATATCACATGTTGACAACTAAAAACTTCATAGGCAAAAGGCATAATCAATCATATCCTAAACAATGTGCATAAAATTATTTATAATTTAGTATAATTTTATGGACATTGTTTAGGATTTGATTGATTGTGCTATTAGTCAATGAAGTTTTTAATTGTCAACACGTGTTATATTAGGTTATGTATTTAATGGAATGTTTATTTTTTAGATTGTATTCTGAAGAAGTTGTGAGGTGAATGCCGACAAAAGCACTCAGTGTCTTACCAGAGTGTTTCCTTGCTTCTACAACTTTCTTGGTTTTATTGTGTTTTGAATTTTGAATTCAGAGAGGTTGCTCAACTACTTGTATAAAGTGTGTTTCATACAGAGAATATTTTTAAAATTAAATGTTCTTTAATATATACATGTAAAATTGTGGTTGTGAGAAAACCAATGATTTTGCTATAACTAACTGCTGTTAATTGGATAACACTGTTAACTAAGCATTCACATCACTCAGATATTAAACAGCAACCCAATCATTCACTATTAAAATGTTAACCAATCCAAAGTGTTAAACTTATGAGCTATATTTAATTTTACTATTTATATTTATGTTGTATGTTAGCTGTAACATATTTTCAGTTTGACATACCATGCAAATCAATAACTCCACGAATTAGAACATTCTGCCTGCTTAATTTATATTTTTATCATTTTCATATAGACTATTAGTGTCAGGAAATAGTTATAATAAATGATAATAGCATAGATATTTATTTATTTACTGGTTGCACTGTGATTATGAATTTGTGTGCCACTGTTATTTTAATTTACATTTAATATCAAGTCAGTTAAGCCATCAAAATCATGCAGAGGCTTTATTTGTCTACATTCAATATATTAATGTATTTTTCATATTAATTTAAAATTACTTCAGTGCTGTTAGTTTATGAGTAAAATGGTGTGTCTGTCACTTTAATTGCCTTGAAGGTTTGGGTGGTTCAGCTATACCTTTGACCCAAGTACTTACATCAGATTTGGACGGTTTGTTTTTGTTTTGAGCCCTTCACACATTCACAAAAGGATTGAAGGTTTTTTAATGATAGGAAATTAATGTATTCTGCTCAAGTAACCAGAAAACAAGTCTCACAGCTCACGATCTAAGCAGGAAGCCGAAAATCAGGTAAGTGAAGCTTTAGAAGATTTTAAATGGGTCACGAGCATTTGAATACTTGTAACAGCTTCCCCGTCCCCCAAAACGTCACACTAGTGTATTAATTAACTGCTTTTTGAATAAAAAAAGTATTATATGTAAAATATAACAAAAACATTTTTTCACTTTCTTTTCATTGGCAATATACAGTAGTTTCTGATATACATCAAATAAAACTAGTTTGCTGTGATGTAAAAGATGTTCAGTGAAACCTTCATTAATAATAATATATTAAGCTGATGTTGTTAATCTTCACCTAATCCTTGAGAGTGGGTTTGGTTCCAAACCCTTGGAACTGACTCAGCCATATTTTTCAGCTCACAATCTCCAAACTCTCGAGCCAGGCTCTACCCATAATGCTTCTCACAGAGATTACCTCAGATATTGTTTGCCACTTCACAGACCAGACATGTTCATTCCATCTCTCGAGCTTTTGCAGTTAAATTGCAAGTGTTTTTCAGTTTTCTTCTTCAGCTCTTTGCCTTTTCTATTTTTATTAGTACTTCTACTCACTCCTATGTCCTTCTAAGTAATTTTGTCTAATTATTACCGTTGGTAATCTGTCCCTTACCATAGTTGTTAAGTTCTCCCTATACTTATAACATGGATATATCTCTTAATACCATAGTTGGTATTATTTTTCCTTTTTCTTCCTGGTCTTCCTTTATTTAGAAAAAAAAATCTTTCCTTCTGTCTTATTTTTCTCATCGCCTATAATGGTGGACAAAAAAGAACACCAAAAAGAATCTCCCTCAAAACCTTCAAAGGGCATCTTGGGATTCAAGAGGTGTAGAAAATGTGAGGACAAAATGCCCAATTCAGGTGGGCAAATTTTATGCTTATTGTTTGGGCAAGATTCACCTGCAAGAAAATTGCTTGATTTGTCATGGGTCCTCCTCCCATACGTTGATGGAAAGGAAGAACAAACTTATTTTAAAAGGACTTTTGAAATCTACTTTTGATGAGGCCATTTTTGTTTCCAAGGAGAAAACTATTGATAAAGGAGCTTCCTCTCATGGTTCACAGAAAAGATCTTCCTCTGTTCTGAGTGTTTTGGAAAAAACAAACACTCAGAAATTTCCTCTGTACCAAACAGATGTTAAGTTGTCAATCTCGCCTTCATTCTTGCTGGATGGGTTCGGAGCCGATCTTCGGCTCCGACTCGGCACTTACTAAGCTCAAAAGTCACTTCCACCAGCTCGAGGCAGCCCTATATCCCATGATGCAAGGCAGAGATTACCCAGATCTCGTTTGCCACTTCGCTCATGAGGTAACTTTTTACCAGCTCCTGGTAAGTGAATTTTTCTATTTATATTTCGGAGACTTTAGACCACCCCATACCTTATTTTTATATATATATTACTTTTTTTTTAACTTCCCGATTCACTAGCCCTATTCCCATTAGTGTCCGTTCCCTTTAGTCATTTATTTTTGCTAGTCGGGCCTTAGGTCCTTACCCCTCCTATATTTTTCCTGTCAGGGTTTGTTTGTGTGTGTCTGTGTGTTTTTTCCCTGTACTTAGTTTTGTTAATTTAGTTTAATTTACTTTAAATTTTGGACTGACTGTGTAGTGTGTGTGTGTGTATTAGGGACTCAGTCATGTCCAAAGAAGCTAGGGTCTCAGGCTTCAAGAAGTGTGACTCGTGCTGTCAGAAGATGTCTCTGACAGACGGTCACACTTCTTGTATTTATTGCCTGGGACCTCTACACCTGCAGGACTCCTGTGCTATTTGTCACTCCTTCAGCCAGAGAGTCCTGCAGGAACGTAGAAATAAACTTATTCTCAGGGGCTTATTAAAGCCTGAGAGCTCCCCGGCTAAGTCCAGCTTGGGGAAGCCCTCTAAGTCTCCCAAGGCCCAGGCTTCAGTTTCCAAGCCTTCAGCCTTGGCTCCGACCGGAGCCGATCCTTCCTTCTCTGAAGGTTCGGTATCGGCGCCAATACTCTGGCTTCCATGCCTGTGTCGGCTCCAGCTGGAGCCGACACATCTCTGACCCAGCTCGGAGCCGACAAGTTGTCGGCTCCAACTGGAACCGAAGGTTCTTCGGCTCTGATGGCTCCATCGAGAAAGAGATCCAGATCTCCGTCACTGGAATCTATTCATTCGGCTCCGGCCTCTCCCTTACTTTCGGAGCGGAGCCATCGGAGCCGATCCTCAAGGTCTTCCAGACTCTCAGACCATGACTTGGAGAGAGTGGTGAGTAGACTGCTGAAATCACAGGCACTGGCCCAGATGCTTCATATCCCGTCTCAGCAGACGACTGCTATTCCACACCCTCCAGAAATTCCTCCTTCGACTCTCCTTCAGAGCTCAGAGCCGGAGCTTATTGGAACTGTGACTGTTGGTGCTTCAGAGCCGATACCACTCCTTTCGGCTCAGTCGTCTTCGACTCCTATCTCCTCCTTGAGACCGTCCTTGGAGGGATCCGGTCGTCGGGATTCCCTTGTCGGTTCCGAGGGGGCGAGTGGCATCGGACCCTTGTCCGACCCCATTCTCCCCCTCGGAGCTTCGGCTTTGGTGAGCTCGGCACCGACATCTGCTTCGGAGCCTTCCCTTTCGGTGGGGCTGGGGATTCCTGTTTCCTCGGAGCGGGAGCTCTCGGTCCTCCCCGGGAGGGGAGCCTTCAAGGTGATGAGTGTACTAGCCCCCGAGCTGAGTCAACAGTCAGTCCCTTTGGCTCCTCCCTCTTCAGTGCCTGTAGATATCTCTTCCCACTCTCTTGCTCCCGGACCCAGAGATCCATCGCCCCAGGTTTCTCCATTGGGAATACCCTCCTCTTCCGAGGTTTCTCCTGATCCTTCAGGGGAACTCCCGCGTAAGAGGACTTGCAAGAGGAAGCATTTAGACTCCCCTGAGTCTATGACATCAGATACCGACTTAGATGAGTCGGAGGGGTCCCCAAGATCCCCCTCTGAGGATGTCTCCTTTTCAGACATTCTTGAACTCCTGAAACAGAGGGGGAACTGGCCCTCCATTAACCCCTCCGAGGATGAGTCGGTCTACCTGGAGGCTTTTGGATCTCGACCCTCCACATCCTGGGTTTCTCCACCTTTCGACCCCCTCATGGACATGATAGCTCGAAAGGCATGGGCATCTCCTGATTCCGTGGAACCAGTCCCCAGGAGGCCTTCTAAATTTATCACGGCCCCCACTGAAAAACAGTTTCTCACCAAAGGTGTCCCAGTTGATGCCATGGTGATGGCGGCTGCCACCAAAAAGGAACTTGCAGATCCTTCCATACCGGTCCATCCTCCTAACAAGGAGTCTAGGACCATGGACAGGTATGGTAAGTGGATGTTTTCCTCAGCGACCTTTGCTATGCGTTCGCTGAATTATCTATGTCACTTCACCCGACTTCAGAGAGATATTCTCAAGGAATTGGGTGAGGAGGTACAGGATACGTCAGCTGCTGGGGCTCAACAGAAGATTGCCTCTCAGCTGGGAATCCTAAATTCCATAACTAACTCCTCCATGCGGCTCATTTCTTATGCAGCCGATGGAGCGAGTAGAGCTGCAGGCACAGGAGTGGCTCTCAGACGTCAGTCCTGGATGCGACTTTGCAATTTTGCAGACCCCTTTAAGGCATCCTTCACAAATTCTCCCTTCAATGGGACAACTTTGTTTGGACCTCAGGTGAAGGACACTTTGACCAGGTGTGAGCAAGACGGCAAGACTCTTTCTGCCATAGGAGTCCGTTTCTTCACCCCTTCAAGGCCTTACCCCAAAGGTCAGAAGGGAGGGAAAATGTGGTTCCGAAAATCTCAAGGAGTCATGCCTGACACACGTGGTCAGTTTACCCCCAGAGGCAGAGGGGGTAATAACAACAGACACTGCCCTATGGGCAGAGGGGGTCCGCAGAACCAGGGCAGCAGAGAGCCTCTCCCTGACAAGCCCTTCCAGCATCCCTGAGGTGTTGCCCGACTGCCCACCCTTGGAGGCAGTTGGGGGGAGATTGTCACTGTACCCAGAAGCCTGGCTTTCCCTTTCTCAAGACAAATGGGTACAGTCGATCATATCCGAGGGTTACAAAACACCTTTCAAGAAAAGACCCTTTCCTCAAAAAGGATCCCTTCCAGACGTTCCACCAGGTCTAAGGGAAATTGCAAAGCTAGAGGTTTCAAAACTTCTAGAGAAAAGGGCCATCCAGCCAGTTCCAACAGGCCATTTAGAATCCGGAATCTACTCAAGGTTCTTTTTGGTCCCCAAAAAGATGGGAGACTGGAGACCAATATTAGACCTCAGCAGACTAAACAAGTCTGTCAAAAAGACGAGTTTTCGGATGGTCACACTTCAAATCGATTTTGCCCTTTCTGGACAAAGACAACTGGATGTGCTCTATAGACCTTCAGGATGCGTACTATCACATAAAAATCCACAGACGCTCCAGAAGGTTTCTCTGCTTTCAGCTGGGGACCAGTCATTTTCAATTCAGAGCCCTGCCCTTTGGTCTCACCACAGCCCCCAGAGTGTTCACCAAATGCATGGCAGTGGTCACGGCTCACCTGAGACGTCAGGGATTCCAGGTGTTTCCGTACCTAGACGACTGGCTCCTCACAGCCACCACCAGGCATCAACTTCTCCAGGCCAGGGATTACACTCTACATCTCTGCAGCCAGTTAGGGATTTCTGTCAACTTCGAAAAGTCTTCCTTATCGCCTTGCCAATCTATTACCTTTATAGGTGCAGATCTAGACACTACTCGGATGTCAGCAAATCTAACAAATCAAAGAATCCTGGATATCCAAAATCATGTTCGGATCATCCTATTCAGCAAAAAAGTACAAGCCAGGTTGGTCCTGAAAGTGTTAGGCCTAATGGCAGCTGCCATCACACTTCTCCCTCTGGCCCGCTTACATGCGTCTCCTACAGTGGATGTTGTTTACCCAATGGTCCTTCCAGCAGTTGCCCATGTGTCACAAGATCCTTGTCACACAGATCTGCAAGAGTCACCTATCCTGGTGGATTTCTTCACCTCTAGTCCATCAGGGCAGACCATTTGTCCCCCCGGCCCTGGTAGCCACGGTCACTTTGGATGCCTCCCTGATCGGGTGGGGGGGGGGCATTATCAGGGCAGGATGGTCCATGGCACGTGGCAACCATTCGAATACCACCTGCATATAAATGTCCTAGAGATGAGAGCAGTGCTTTTAACGTTGCAAGCCCTCAACGACTTTTTTCCTTTAGGAACTATCGCAGTTCACACGGACAACATGTCCGTAGTATGGTATATCAACAAACAGGGCGGGACCAAGTCCTATCCTCTGTGTCGAGAAGCTCTCAGACTTTGGCAATGGGCGACCTCCTCTCAGCGGTTTCTGATAGCAACGCATATCCCCGGGAAAACCAACATCATAGCGGACAGGTTGAGCAGAGCTGTACTCGTGCCTCACGAGTGGTCTCTCAAACAATCTATAGCGGAAGAGATTTTTCAGAAGTGGGGCACTCCTTGCTGTGACCTTTTTGCTACACCCCAAAACAGAAAATGCCCAGACTTCTTCTCTCTCTTTCCACTTCCAGGCCATCTCCCCAGAGACACTCTAACCCAGGATTGGCCCCGGGGACT
The DNA here is from genome assembly GCF_019279795.1 of Protopterus annectens. Classification (NCBI taxonomy): domain Eukaryota; kingdom Metazoa; phylum Chordata; order Ceratodontiformes; family Protopteridae; genus Protopterus; species Protopterus annectens. Next base: position 361,170,067 of record NC_056750.1, on the reverse strand, counting down.
TCTTTATGCTTTTCCCCCCTTTTCGTTGATTCCTCAAGTGCTTCAGAAAGCTACCGACTTGAGAGCCAAGCTGATCCTCATTGCTCCTTAATGGCCTCAACAAATTTGGTTCCCGTTCCTTCATCGACATCTCATAGTGCAGCCTTGGCATCTGAACCCTGTTCCAGATCTTCTGACCCACCAGTCGGGTCAACTGCACCGGTCCATTTGTTCCCTCAACCTCACTGCTTGGTTGCTCCACTTCCTTCTTTAGCTAGGCTTCCTATGATATCTAATCCCGTTAGGGATATCATAGTAGCTTCTCTAAAGTCCTCTACCAGAAGGATTTACTCTAGCAAATGGCAACGTTTTTCCTTTTGGGCAAGGTCTAAGAACATAGACCCCTTTACTGCCCCTATTCAGTCAGTTTTGGACTTCCTAGCTGAAATTTTTCACTGTGGTTCTTCTTCTTCCACATTTAAAGTCCAGCTGGCAGCAATCTCGAATTTTCATGTCGGTTTTGTGGACCAGAACATTATGTCTCACAAACTTTGCAAAGCCTTTCTCAGAGGGATCTTCCTACTTAAACCCCTGTCAGAGATCCTCCACCACAGTGGGATCTAAATTTAGTGCTGGCATCCTTAATACTTCCCCCTTTTGAACCGGCTGCTACATGTTCGTTAAAATTTCTCTCTTGGAAAACACTCTTTCTAGTCGCTATTACTTCGGCTAGAAGGGTGTCTGAACTTCATGCTCTCTGTGTTTCATCCCCCTTACTTGGTCTTCCACAAGGATAGAGTATCTTTGAGAACTAATCCGTCCTTTTTGCCCAAGGTTGCTTCTAAGACCAATTTAAACCAATCTATTGATCTTCCAGTATTTTTTCCCAATTATTCTGACAGGGCGGAACAACAATTGCATTGCCTAGATGTTCATCACCAACTCAGATATTACTTGGACAGAACAAAGCAATCTAGAAAGTCTGATCAGCTTTTTCTTTCTTATGCTGAAAATAAGAAAGGTCTCCCTGTTTCTAAGGTGACCTTATCCAGATGGCTGTCTTCCTCTATTTCTTATATTTATCAGCTTAGGGGCAAACAGCTGATCTCAAAACCAAAAGCACATTCTACCAGAGGACTAGCCACATCTACAGCTTTTCAGGCTAGACTACCCTTAGACACTATTTGTGCAGCAGCCACTTGGGCCACTCCTCATACCTTCGTCTTACATTACAAATTGGATTTGGCCTCCAGGGACAGGGCGAGTTTTGGTTCCACAGTTCTCAAGAGTCTGTTCCATTGAGCCACCCAGGATAGAGGTGCTAGGGACACGGTCCCATCCAGCAAGAATGAAGGCGAGATTGACAACTTAACATTTAGAAGTTATGTACCTACCATAACGTTCCATGTTAGTTGTCTTCTCTCGCCTTCTTTCTTGCATCCCTCCCTCCTGTCCCCCTAACCTGGACAGACCTTGAATTATCCTCTTCTCTGGGAGATTTCTCCCTTGGACACCAGTTAGCTCTGCACTTAGTTACCTGGGTTCCACTTACAGTTTTTTCTCAGGTTAGTTGTTGTTCTTCCCTTAGGGGAAGATAGCAGGTACTTTTTTTCCTTTAGCTACCAAACGAGATCTGGGTAATCTCCGCCTTGCATCATGGAATATAGGGCTGCCTTGAGCTGGTGGAAGTGACTTTTGAGCTTAGCAAGTGCTGAGTCAGAGCCAAGGATCGGCTCCGAACCCATCCAGCAAGAAAGAAGGCGAGAGAAGACAACTAACATGGAACGTTATGGTAGGTACATAACTTCTAATTCATTGGCACTGGAGGACCTGTCTACACCAACAAAATTGACTTCGGAGCAGACAGCCACTTCCACCTTGGTACCAATGGATCAACCGGTACCTAAGATACTGCAGCTGCCTATCCTCCCAAGAAATTCTTATTCCCCTTCTGTTTACCCTTTTAAGAGATGCTCCATTTGTGCAAGTGAGATCATCTAGATCTCCCTCCATGGCATCGGTGAGGTCTACTAAGAGTCTATCGGAAGCTGACATTATAAGGCTAAGTAGATCAGCTACTTGTAGTGAGAGGATTACCTTCAGTTCCAGGTTAATCCAGCATTGAAACTGTACATCCTATCCCTCATACCCATCCCTCATACCCTCCTTCTCCAACTCTACATGAGCCTTTGGAACTTTTGATCCCGACATTTCTGGCTCCAAATGACTATGTTCTGATAGCTTTTTTTGTCTTTGGTACCAAGAACTATCTTGAGTGTCTCCAAACCTCCGACACCAGAGACCTCCCAGGGTCAGGACTCTCTGATTGGTTCCGAGATGCATGATACCTTCTTGGTTCCTTCTGAGCCATCTCTGCCCTTTGGTGCCTGTGCCCTTGTAGTGCAAATCTAGGCTCCTGGACCGGGGTCTGTCTCCTCGGTGTGGGGTGTGATGCCGGTTCCACTGCAGTCTTTTTTGGTTCTGGGCTCCTATCCCTCTATGTGGGGACCTGCCTTACAGATTATGGAGAAGGCATTATCCATTGGTGATTCTCAGTCTTTGCCATCCATGTCAGGACATATTTTTTCTTCCTCTCGACCTGAGCTACCATTGGTCTCACTCCCTGGACAGAGCGCTCAAAAGTCCTAGGTGACTTCCACTTTAATGGTCTCCTCTTCGGAAACTTTCCTGAAGCATCCCCTCAAGGAAGTTCCTGTGAAGAGGAAGTGCAAGAGGAAGCACCTAGACTCCCTGGAACAATCTTATATTGAAGAAACTGACTTTGATGAAGGGGACGGTTCCCCCAGGTCACCCCCTGATGATGTTTCCTTCAGGGGACATCCTGCAAATCCTGAAGCATAGGGGTGGCTGGTCATCCTTCCTCAGCAGAGTCAATATACCTGGAGGCTTTTCCTTCCTAACCCTCCACTTCTTGGATCTCTCCACCCACTGGTGATCTTATAAAACTAATTGCTCAGTGGACGTGTAAGATCCCTGACACCATAGAGCCAATTCCCAAGAGACCTGACCATGTACTATCAGCACCAAAAGAGGAGGCACATTGGTTTAAGGGAATTCCTGTTGATGCCGTGGTAGTAGCCGTTGCCACCAAGAGAGAACTCGTGGAAGAGAGTCCTACTATTCATCCTCCTAACAAGGAGTCTATGATGTTGGATCAATTTGGGAAGCATGTTTATGCTTCAATGACCTTCGGTCTTAGGTCTTTGAATTATATGTCACATTTTACAAGATTACAGAGAGATTTGATTAAAGAACTTTCAAGTACTCTTTCAGGAGAAGTAGCTGAAGAGGTCCGTGACAAAGTTTCCTCTCAGCTTGCAACCCTGCAGCCTATTTCCAACTCATCCATGAGGCTCATAGCACATGCAGCTGAAGGGATGACCAGGGCAGCGGGTTCAGGTGTAGCCATTAGAAGGCAGCCCTGGATGCACTGCAACTTTGTCGAGCCATTTAAAACATCATTTGTCAACGTTCCTTTTGAAAGTTCTACCCTTTTTGGCCCAAAAGTTAAAGATACTCTAGCCAGAAGTGAGCAAGATGGTAAGACCCTATGCCATAGGCATACATTTCTCCACTCCTCAGAGACCTTACTCAAGGAACCAAAGGAGTGGGAGACTATGGTTTAGAAAATCCAAGGGGCCTTTCCATGACTCATGAGGCAAGGACTTCTCCCGGGGCAGAGGGGGGAAGCAATGGAAGATGCTGCCCTAGGGGCAGAAATGGACTGTGAATCAGGGGTCCAGAGAACCCTTCTCTGGCACTTCCTACCAACATTTCTGAAAGGATGCCTGATTGCCTTACTCTGGTGGCAGTTGGGGGGCGATTATCCCTAAACCTACCAGCCTGGCAGTCAATAACTTTGGAAAAATGGGTACAGGGAGTAATATCCAGAGGGTACCAGATTCCACTATCTATAACTCCCAAAGCCCAGAAAAAAACTCCCAGATGTTCCACCCAATCAAAGGGAATTGGCAGTCTTAGAAATTCAAAAACTGCTCGAAAAAAGTATTCCAAAAAGTCACACCAGACCAAACAGGATCCGGGGTTTACTCAAGATTATTTTTAGTGCCCAAAGAAACAGGGGACTGGAGACCCATTTTGGATCTCAGCTAATGCAACAAGGCAGTTCAACAAATCAATTTCCAGATGGTCTCTGTACAAGCCATACTTCCTTTTTTGGAAAAGGGAACTGGATGTGCTCTCTAGACCTCAAGGATGTTTATTAGCATATAAAAATGGAAAAACGCTCCTTGAGGTTTTTATGCTTCTGGATAGGAGCCAGTCATTACCAGTTCAGAGCACTGCCCTTTGGACTTACCACAGACCCCAGGGTGTTTACCAAATGCATGGCAGTGGTTGCAGCTCACCTCAGACTGCAAGGTTTTGGAGTATTTTCGTACCTCAATGACTGGGCTCCTCATTGCTACCACCAACCATCACTTAGAACAGTGCAGAAGTTATTTCGCCCTAATGCCCCCTCCAGGGGATTCACCCAGAGACGCTCTTCTCCATAGTTAGCCTCCCTGTCTGCTATATGCCTTTCCCCCCATTCCTCTAATCTCACAATTCCTAAAAAGCCAAACGGATGAAGAATTTAATAATCATTATTGTCCCATTCTGGCCTTGACAAGTTTGGTTTCCGTTCATTTGGTCTCATCTGTTACAGAAACCATGGATCCTGGACCCAGTTCCAGATCTAATTACTCACCCAGAGGGCATGGTTCACCCCAGTCTTCGACACCACAAACTCACTGTATGGCTTCTCCAATTCCCATGATTGCCAGGCATCCTTCTCTTTCTTCCCCCATCCAACGTATTATTATTCCACACCACAAACCTACTAGAAAACTGTACCTGTGCAAATGGAAAAAATGTACCAAGTGGGCCTTGAATAAAGGACTTGTGACTCCTTTGCTGGCTCTTATCCAAGATATTCTAGATTTCCTAAACAGTCTTTTTCAGTCTGGTTCCTCTGCTTCTACGATAAAGGTTCATCTAGCAGCAATTTTGAATTTTCATTCAGGTTCGAATAATTCTTCAGTAATGTCTCACAAACTTTGTAAAGCCTTCTTGAAAGGGCTCTTCCTACTACCCACTACTCCTTTTAAAGAACCAGTTCCCCCATGGGATCTAAGTACTGTTCTTCAAGCTCTAACCAAGGACCCCTTTTGAACCATCAGCATCTTGTCATTTGAAGTATTTATCCTGGAAGACTGTATTTTTCGTAGCAATTACTTCTGCAAGAAGGGTTTCCGAATTGCAAACCCAAGCATGCAAATCTCCCTACCTGATCTTTCATAAAGAGAGTGGCACTGAGAACAAATCCCTCATTCCTGCCCAAGGTAGGCTCTGAATCCAATATTAATCAGTCCTTGCAATTACCAACCTTTTTCTCTAATTTTTCCAGCAAGGGAGATTATGGATGTCATTTACTGGACATGCACAGGCAGCTACGTTTTTATCTTCACAGAACAAAAGAATTTTGAAAATCAGATTATTTGTAGCCTTTTCACCGATCCGTATTCAGTTACTAAGGTTACTTTAGCTAAATGGCCGAGAGATTGCATCACATTCATTTATTAATCTCAAAGACTTCAACTTCCCAAAACATTTCAAGCCCACTCAGCAAGTGTTGTTGCGATATCAGTAGTTTTTCATGCCAGAGCTTCCCTAGATGACATCTGTGCAGCAGCCACATGGTCTTCTCATCATACCTTCATCGCCCATTACAAATTAGACCGGGTCTTGAGGAGTCAAGCATCCTTTGGCTCTATGGTGCTTCGGAATATTCTTCCATGAGACCTCCCAAGGCTAAAGTAGCTGGGGATTCTGTCCCACTAACAAAGGTTAGGTGAAGATCAAGAACATCAGACAAAGAAGTTATGTCTTACCATAACGTTCCATCTGTGTTGTTTATCTTCATCAATCCTTGACATACCCACCCACCTTCCCCCATCCTAACACTCTTAGTGGATCTCCTTAGTCCTGATCTAGTTTCTCATTAAGGACTCATATATGGCCTCATCTAAACCACTCTATTTTCTGCTATATACTGTCATCTGGCAAAACTCAATCTGAGGTAATCTCTGTGAGGGGCATTATGGGTAGAGCCTGGCTCGAGAGTTTGGAGAGCGCAAGCTGAAAAATACAGCTGAGTCAGTTCCAAGGGTTTAGTACTGAACCCACTGTCAAGGACTGGTGAAGATAAACAACACAGATGGAATGTTATGGTAAGACATAACTTCTTTTTTTGACTAATTGCCTTGTAATTTGTGTTATTTTCTTGCAGCAAGTTAACTGTAAATTATTTAGGAACTGTGCCATATCAATGCTTATATAACAGTGTGCAAGAAACATTAAGTATTTCCCCTTTTCTTTCCTCTTCCTTATTCTTGTTTTAAAAAGAAATAAGCTTAAATGTGATATAGATGTAGTATAGTAAGTTTGTCTGGGGGACATTTAAGATTTGTGACGTTGTCGATATAAATATTTATAAAATAATGAAATGTTTTACCTTGTTTATTTGAGGTTGAGTCCTTTGATTATAAAGCATCCTTATATTCCATGTTGTTTCATAGTTTGGACATGGTTTTAAGTAATAGGAGCATTTAAGCAGGAAGTTTTAAGTTAATTGCCTAACTGAAGAGATTGATATTTGTCCTTCATTTGTCTCTTAACTTTATCTTTTTCTTGTCAGTTGTGGTCCACTCACATTTTTCTGCCTGATGCTTCAAAGAGAAACTACTCTAATCCATTTCTTTCACTTTATCCAAAGTCTTCTTAGTTGATAAGTAACATACAGCTTCTTCTAGTGTGTCAAAAGTTTTGGGTCCTTCAGTAAAAAATATTTTAATTTTGCAGGAACCAGCAAGTGAACTTTGAGTTGGCTTTTTTAAGTTCCTTTATCAAAAGCAAGCATTCTTTTCTTTTAGTAATTACTCTTGCTGAATATTCATTGTTGTATGTGATTATGTTTTCCTTATTTCACTGGTGAATTTGACCATGCTGTCTTCAGAATAAGTTCTTTGTCCTGCAGTGAGAAAAATGTGACTATTATTGACCTCAGGCTCTTCATTATTTTCTTGGAAGATGAAGGCACTTTTAAAGATCTATAGGCTCTTTCGATCCCATATGAAAGAGATTCTGGAAATTTCAAGACATCTGGTAACCAAGAAGTTAGGAAGTTAAATATGTTTTCTCCTTCTGTCCTTTCTTACATAGGTTATTTCTTCTTGACCTATTTTCTAGGTTATCTATTTTATTTATTAACACAGTATTTTGTTTAGAAAGGAAATTAAGTTGAAGTTCTTGTTCTGTAGGTATATTTTCCACATCATTAAGTGACTTTTTCATGTCAGCTGTTTGAGACTTCTGTTGTATCACTAGTTCTTGTAATTGTGTTATTTTTTGTACATTTCTCCTTAAAAGTGTCTTAATTTGTTGTCCAGTTTGTAAATTTTCATAGATAAGTCCTGCATAGTGGTTAATGAAGACTGCAGTTCCTTTTTCATTGTCAGTTTCTGTGAGGTATTTTTTGAGAAGCTCATTTTAAGTGGAAGTTGATGCTCTTTCTTCTTATTTTTGACAGAAAAAAATATTTAAGCCAACATTTTTTGATGTAGACTTACAGCAATGTTAGCAGAAGTAAGTCAGCAAAAATAGTAAGTCTACAAAATCGTTTTTTTATTTCTGTCAGAAATATCTTTTTGACAGCAGAGCTGAGAAAAGATGCTGTTAGCCGGTCTACATCTTGGGCACACACCCTCACTTCTTATTCTTCTCATGGTAAGGCTTATAAAGAGACTTTCCCAATGAAATCCTTTCCAGTGTTCAAAATGAAAATGCTTGTGAGAGAGAGTGAGAGACAAAAAAGCATAGGAGTTGACTAAAAGAATCAGGAGTAATGAGGTTGGGAGATAAGAAGAAGATGATGATCCGCAGCAATGACATTATTTAATACATGTGAGACTATAAAGCATCAGTCACATTTGTGAAATATGGCTTTTCAAGAAAAAGTAGCTGGGAAAGATTGGATTTTTGTTGACTTTGTTAAACTTGTTGGGGGACTGAGAAGCATATGACCCACGTCATGTCATTGTTCGGGAGGACACATGGCCAATGGGGAGAAAAGAAAAGAAAAAGGGAAACTGTAAGTTAATCAGTTGTTTTTAACAGTACTTGTATAAAACATTTCATGATATAAATTGCATATTGTATACTAAAACATTTTTAGTGATTGTTGTATGTGATAAAGATGCAAAATTAAACAGGTATTTTTTTTCTTTTTTGGTTTTAAGAAACATGGGCATTAAAATGTAAAAAGAAAATAAAAGCTGGAGAAAAGTATGTTTTTAACACATTTGGTTGTAATATTGGACTGTTGGGATGGGGTGTGGGGTGTAAAAGTCCACTGATTATAATGTATGTGGAAATTAAATGCTTTCTTTTACTTTTGTATAGATGAATGTCTAGATTAATGTCATTGGCTTAATCTAATGACAAAGTTTTTTGAGTAAGCAACTATGTTTTTATAACAAAAAAAAAAATAAATAAGAGACCACATTGTAATGAACAGTTTTCTTTAAGCAAGTACATGTTCAGTGCCATTTCAGAAAACTACAACTGAGGGTAGCTATATATTTTATTTTGTTTCTTTGGAAATAATGACTAAAGGTGAAGGCAAAAAATCAAGACATCTGGAGATTATTTGCTGGGAGAAACATAAAATTTAAAGGTACTAGGGCATGCAGAAAATCAGAAGATTTTTGCAGCTTTTCTGTTATATAAATACTTTAGTGCTTACCTGAACAGTGTAGAATTTAGTTTTATTTAAAGATAAGCAGTACACCTTTTCTGAAGACTAAAAGTTTAAGTTTTCTGAAAGCATAAAAATTGTTTTTCATATCTATGAGGGGGATAAAGATAATACAGAATTAATCAGCCATTAATGTAAGTAGGAGCACAAGCTGTAACATTTGGCTTAGGATGGATAAACTTAATTTTAAGTTAATTAATGTCTGTGGGTGCAGCTGTCAGTTTGGGGCAATTATTCCTATCAGGAGGGTTAAACATCATTATTCGAGGATGCCTATAGTTTTGTGTGCTTGTTTTGAGGTCATGGGTTCTGGGGGTGTACTTTGGGTGTGTTTGGTGTTTTTTTTAGAGTTTTCATCAAAACAAAAAGTCTCATAAAATGTGACATGTTCAAATGGAGATGAAAATAAACAGCTGCATAACAGATGAACTTGCCAAACACTAGTGGATGCATATAGCACAAAACCTGGAAATGCGCATTTACAAAATCTGACATATAGGTGGGAGTAATATTTTTATAATGGCTACATTAAACATATTGTATTGGAATGTGAATGGTTTCATAGGTATAGACAAAAAAGGTAAGAGTATTGAATTATATTAAGAAATGCAGACTGCAAATAGCAATTCTACAAAAGATGCATTTGGAAAGACAAGTGAGAATGTGAACTTAAGTTAAGGATTTTAGGATGGATATTCAGCAAAATATCAGGGACAAAGGAAAAGAGGACTATTTATACTATTTACTAGAGGAGTTCCGGTAGTGATATAAGAGGGACAAATGATGATAATGGTAGATTTGTGGCAGTAAGAGGCTACTGCCAAGGGAGAAAGATTATGCAGTCCTTTCTTTATATTCCACCTAAAACTGCTGTTATGGAGCTTAAGAAAATGTTGGAAGAAATAATTGGCCTTTAGTAAGTATATTACTCATAGGCACGGACCAGAACTTTATTTGCAACAGTGATAATGTATCTGGGGAACTTAGAATGAAAAATATAACAAAAGATGGTAGATTTCTGTAAAATGTGTGAAAATATTTGGTGTGGAAGACATGAATTCACATATTATTTCTGAAGGTACAGCAACTGGGCTAGACTGGGCAAAATTTAAATTTCACAGGAACATTTGCATCTAATTGAAAGCTTTAACACACATCCAATTACTGTTTCATATCACAAGCCAATAAGAACTAAGATAAAAATTTAGAGTAATGCGATAAAGATGAGACACTGGTGCTTTCCCACCCACCTGTTAAAAAGAGAGAAATTTAAGGAATGGGGAGTGGAAATTATTCAAGAGTTATTTGGGAAGAAAGAAATTTCCTCAAAAGTTATAGCTAGTCTGTGGGGTATGTTAGATTAGGGACTTTCATTTTAAAGTAGTTATTAGACATTAGACAGGATAAAAGGCAGAATAAATGGTGTTACATTTATGCATAAAAGACAGTTAAGTAGAAAGAAAAATAACCTTGCTGCTCAAGCATGAGAGACAGTTTATTAGAAAGGAAAGGTAACCATAAAGTGTGTAGAAAATACAGAAATACAGAATGTTCTTTTCTCAAGGAAAAGATACACCCCAGGTTTCATGAAGCTTGGTGCATGGCCGGCGGTAGGCTTGCGCCGACTGTGCAGCGTGAAGATGGCGCAGTAGTGCCAAATGCATATTAATGAAGGCGCGCTGCCGCCACAGCCACATGCATAGGAAAGGAGCACGAGTGCATAGGGTGTGTCGAAGTGCCGCACGGAGGCGTAGAAATGCCAGCTATCGACGTGCAACCTAAAATGCTTGCATATAACAATTTGCAAGATAGTGATCACATCTGTCAGTGTCCGTGGATATTGAAACCTATGCAAAGCATGCAAGACAGTTCCTGCGAACACAAAATGAAGAAGCAAACAGAAATGCACGGTAGGGAATAACGGGTCCCTATCCCGTGAACAAATGACATGAAAAACCGTGTGCCCATAGTCCAATGCAGTGTAGATAGCTATACCAAGTAGAAGTGAAACACATCATATGTTAGCACGCCACCAATAGGTACGTCCAGCCCAAAGGTCAGGGTCTCCAGCTGACCCATATTGTGAGGGAGGGTACACAGCTGGGCAGATTTGTCCATAACAAAATACACGATAAATGTACATATCTAGCAACCATATGACCGAATCATATCCCACAAGGCATGTAATAGTCACATACAAAAGGTATGTCCATATTTCACATACCAAATGTGACAGGAAGTAGAATAAGCATGTAAATGAAACAGAAGGAGCATATAAACTGCTACAACAATAAGGCAACATGTAGGCTGAAAGGAACAGTATTATCCATACCATTGACTGTGGGTACGTGTTATCCAGTACATTAGGATATGTGTCCAGAATATATCCCATCCTGGACATAGGAAAAGGTGGCATCCTACCAATGATTAGAACAGTCTGCCAAAATCCACACATCAGCGGTCCAAGCCGAACTTGTCAGGATGTGTCACAGTTGAACAGGTATTACCCGGGTATACCAACCATGTAATGAAAGTTAAGTATGGACGTGTACCTATGTGCGTGAGGTATAGCATGTGGAAAGCAAACATGGCAGGGTAGTCCACACAACCATACAGGTACCTGACATATGTAGGGTATGCAATGTGTTACTCTGACCGTGTCATGGGCCAACAACCAAAGCAGTGATGGATGGAGTTTCAGGGATATGTGTGTGTGTGTGTGTGTGTGTGTGTGTGTGTGTGTGTGTGTGTGTGTGTGTGTGTGTGTGTGTGTGTGTGTGTGTGTGTGTGTGTGTGTGGGGGGGTAATGGTATAATCCTCCAAGGTGATACTGTCTCGTATGCAGAATAGGTGAACCGGAGGTGTATGAGAGAGCAGCGGGTGAAGCAGAAACAAACACAAAAACATGTATAAACATCTGCAATACAACCAGACAGGCCATACTGTGGAACACAATCCCACAAACATATGAATATTAAAATGTGCGATACAAATTTACAGACATGTCACCGGCACATACCCACAGATTGGTCCTGATGGAACTGGCCATATCAAATGCAACACATCTGGGTGCATAATGGACTACCCAGCAACCCCTCCACAGCACACAACCCGCTTCCATACCTGAATGCCTACCAAATCCAGCCATACTTGGCCTACTAGTTTGGTGCAGTCACATCTACACATAGTGACCACTACGCATATGTAGTAGGTAGTGTCACCCTAGGCAGTTTCAGGATTGCAAACTATGTATCCCTTGCATGTAAAACCCCCAGCACATTTTCATAACGCCAGAAGAATGTTCGGTATTTGTCTTGTTTTGCTCTTGCCAAATTTTTGGGATATCCCTCATGGGATAAGTAACCTGTGTAAATATTAGAATGTGCATGAAGGCACGATGTCCAATCCTGTAGATATCTGGACACAAGTTGGAATGTGCAGTAGTGGTACACGAGACTGTCAAGCCCTAGATGGTCATGCAGAATCTACTACCCAGGATCAAACACCTGCCCGTGACGCACGTGTCCCGACATGAATATGCAAGAGAATATATTGCACACATTCGCATAGTGGCACATGGTATAAGGGTGATGAAGGCACTGACATAAACAGGATACCCCCTGATCCACAATTAATGTGTGTGCAGGTGTGACCTGACCAGCAATGATACAATGCCAAATGTCCTGTGATTGTAGGAAATAACTATGTACCATACTGCATGTAACAGTTCCTAAAGTGGTCACATCAGGATAGAATAAACGTAATCCATACAAGAAACAGACAAACAAGAAAAGTGCCAAAGGTATAAGGCTCACAGCTAGGAAACAAATTAATGTTCTAAACCTGCACTGACCATGGCTATGTGTTGGCCCAAACAATCTGGTGTCCACAGTAGGGTTACCATCTGTTCCCGGTTCAAGTACGACTATAGCACATATTAATTGTGTAATGAATGCCTCTGTGCTGTAAAGCCAACATTTATACATGTAAAGGTGACCGTGTTCGCATGGGTCCATTAACCGGATTCCATCAAAGTGGTACTGTCATAAGGAATAAGGTGCATGTAATCCCAAAGAAGTGCCTGTAAACATATGTAACTCAAAATAAGTAGATGCAAGTGTGCCTGCGCGGGTGTACGCAGCTATTAGCATAGCAAATGTATGTTGTCTTGTACAGCTGTAACTTTTATATATATAGATAGATGTGTGTATAGATATCCACAGACATAACAGAAATATGCAATTATATATCTACATATTTATCTATATATACACACACAAATAAATATATATATATATATATATATATATATATACATACACACACACACACACACATACATATATATATATATATATATATATATATATATATATACATACATATATATATATATATATATATATATGTGTGTATATATATATATATATATATATATATATATATATATATATATATAGAGAGAGAGAGATATGTAAGGAACGCCGAAAGATGAAAGCAAATATAAGGGTTGTGAAGGGAATCCAGAGCAAGTAAGTTATTAAGAAGTGCTCACAGCGTATGTCACATAAAGCTGCACAAGTGTGAGTAGAGCACCGCTCTTCACACCAGAGGCAGGGCTATACCAGTGGCCATAACATCGTTGAAGTGCTACATCAACATTGTAAACAGATGGAATGTAGTACATGTTGCGACCACCTACACTTGTAACCCGCAAATAGTTCATAATCCATAACACCAGGAAAGGCACGTATGTGCAAATATGAATGGATGGTGAGCCTGTGAATACATGAGGTGGTACAAAATGTGTGCAGGGCCCCAATGCTCATGAGAGGACAATGTGTAAAGGTGTGTCATGGCTGCGATATCAGGTGTATAATGGGTGTTATGCGTGGAAACTCAACACGGGTATGCAGGAGAAACTATGGATATGCAATTATGGACACAGGAGTGCTAGGGTATGTTGCGCCGGGTGCAATGGAGTGGCCCGTGGAGGTCAGGTAGTACTTAGGTGCGATTCCCAGATAGAGCGTTGTTTGCGTGGAGACATGCGTGAATGGGCGTATCATTGTTGGACGTTGTGCGTCAGGCTGGAAGCCGAGCACGTAAAACCTATACGCCACCCATGAGCGGAATGGAGTTCTGCTGTGACAACCCCAAACTGGGAAAAGCAGAAAGACACAACTACATGAAGACAACAATATGTTGACTTATAGTCACAGTAACACAAACACACATCCTATCAACAGTAATAATACGAATGGGCACAGAAACAAACACAGTAGCAGGAATAATAGGCTGCGCATATGAGTAATTGGTCGAATGACACTGTATCACATCCCAGTTAGCAGCGGCACCCCAGACATGAAAAACGTGCGACATCTGTCCGCTGTATAACATGCAATATACTGTGCACAATTTCACCGGAGTGAAGTGTCGGTGTCAGAATGACTAAGGCAATAGTATGCTGTTGAAGCAGACATAAAACCCAATACGCATGTATAAGTGTCCATGTCCGGGAAATGTATAGGTTAACGGACACACAGCTGTATATATAGATAAAAACTTATATATACATATATCTATATTAATTTACATACACATATATATTCATACGGATATATATATATATATATATATATATATATATATACACACACAAGGATATATTACGGATATATATAGATAGATAGATATATATACACAAACAACAGGTAGTGATATATACACATACACACAAAACAAAATATATATGTCAGTGTAGATATACACACGTACATAAATAGGTTACTCCACAGCAATTAGGGGTAACATATTTACAGCCCGGGCATATGTGACTGGGAGGTCCAATAAATAAACGTTGTACTCCCCACATCGCCCAGCTAGGCCGGACAGACATACAAACAGGCAATACAGATCAATACACTGCCGCTGTCCAAAACACCGGTAGGAAAGTACCAGTGGGAGAGTTCTGCAAGGTCTACACTTTAAACATGGATAACGGTGTCCCTTGCGGGACCCCAAAAATTCAGAGTACGTGTGAATCTGCTGACATTAATGCGAGCAGGATGTAGGTGTACATGGAACAGTAGGTTGTGCAAGTGTGATAATACATGGGTTGACAAAACGTATGACATGTGTCCCGAGATGGGGAGAGTGGGCAATGTGTAGGGGTGTGCTCATACCCCAGCTGCGCTCGCAGTAAGTATTTGTCATGACTGCTGTAGAGGGGTGCCAGGTAGGTGGACCATGGGTATGCATTAATGGGCTTAAGTGTGCAGGTGCTGGTTGGCAGAGATGTAGTAGGCCCGCCCAGTGAAAGTCATTAATATTCCTATGTGGGCATAGCATACACCTACACCTCCCAAACCTGAAGAGCACATCTACCGGATAGTCTGTAAACCATTGGGGGAATACATAGAGACCAAATCAGTGCCGTGTACCCGATTAGCATGGATGTCCATAGTTATGTATCAGAATGTAACAAAGTCCAACTAAACACTTCCAGCACTAGTGAACCACTGACTCTAAAGACAACCACAAAGCATTCTATAGCTATGTCAAGAATCTAAATGGGAACACTCGGATCTGCTCTGAGTTACAGCATAATGGCACTAAATATACAGAACCAACTGATATTGCCAACATCCTAGCAGATAGGTTCAGTGCTAACTTTACCCACCCCTCACCCCCTAGAGGGCCCATCTCTATACCGGAAGAATGCAAAGTTCCTATAGTCATGGCTGCACAGGTACAAACACACTCTCCAAAGCCAAGAACACAGCATCCATGGGACCTGACAATATCCCAGGCTGCGTTCTACATGAACTACAGAATGAACTGGCACCCTACCTAAGTACCATGTTCAATCATAGCCTCACCTCAGGCTTTTTACCCACTGAATGGCGCACCGTGACAGTTATCCCACTCCACAAAGGGGGAGCCACGACAGACCCCGGTAACTACCGCCCCATTAGCCTGACGAGCCTGGTCTGTAAGGCCATGGAACGTATCATCATGGAACTCATAAACAAAGACATTGGTAATCTCCAAACTCTGGACCCTACTCAGTTTGGATTTGTAAAAGGCAGATCATGTCTCCTAAACCTGATTGGCTACTTTGAAGCAGTCACCAAAGCCGTAGATGAGGGTAAAATGGTTCACACAGCTTATCTAGATCTTGCCAAGGCTTTCAACACCATCCCCCACTCTGGAATTATAGATAAGCTCACTAAACTAGGTATAAATCCCTATGTCACAAGATGGGTTGCCAACTGGCTCACAGACAGAACCCACACTGTGAAAGTAGTGGATTCCAAATCCGACATCAGACCAGTGACAAGTAGAGTACCACAGGGTTCAGTCCTGGGTCCTCTCCTGTTTGGTATCTACTTCTCTGAAGTGCAGGCCAACACAGAAGGTCTTTAGCTAACAAAGTTTGCAGATGACTGCAAACTAGGAGCCATAATCGAAACTCCTAACGATGTGGACAAACTACAAAAGGGCCTCACCGAGGCAGATACCTGGTGTCAAAGCCATGGCCTGAAGCTCAATATCAAAAAGTGTATTGTTATCCCCTTTGGTAAAAACTCTGTACCCATGAACTACCACATAGCTGGCAGTCTACTTAATGCCGAACATGTGATGAGACCTTGGGACACAGGTGGACAGTAGTCTCTCCTTTGATAATCACATCGCCACAGTGGTCAGGAAATCCTTCTACGTGGCTCATCTCATCACAAAAGGATTCTCATCCAGAAAAAAAGAGGTCATTGTTCCCCTCTACTCATCACTCATTACACCCATTATAGAGTACAACGCCCCTTTTGGTATGTACCTCACAAGACATATACAACAACTGGAAAGACCACAGAAATACCTCACAAAGAGGATTACTGGCCTCAAACAGATGCCCTATGCAGACTGTCTCAAAAAACTACAGCTTTACTCCATCACATATCGCCTGCTCAGGGGCAATCTCTTCCTAACATACAAAGCTATGTCAAACCCATAGCTGTTGGACATGCTCCACTTAAAGAAATCCCAATCCCTCTGAGCTACACTCTCTAGGGACCTTAACCTTGTCACCACAATAAACAGAACATGCTGGAGGGATAGATTCCTGTCCCAGAGACTTCCCATACTCTGGAACAGACTACCTATCTATGTCAAACAGAGCTCCTCATTAGCACTCTTCAAGAAAAATCTTGATGATTGGATGGGAAATGGGAAATTCACCCCGGTGATCACTTCTGTGGCTCTGCTCGACAGGGGCACAGGAAAATAATTTTCTTGGGTGGCAAAAGCCAGGATACATTTTTTGGCTAGGCTTGTATGGGCCCTAGGGCCGATAGCCTAGTACCTACCTATGAACCTATATTAGGTGAACAGGTGGCGGAATACAGGTAATGACAGATGACAACATGTATGAGTCATAAACAGCATGTACCTCGACAAACGTGAATGAATACATATGTTCTGTGATTGTGAATGTGTCTGGTTAATAGAACCAGTCATCTAAATGTGTCCCACAGGGTGTTATGCATTGTTCCTGATACAGTGTTCATTCACACCCATTGGTATATGAGTTCTGCTACTGATGGAAAGTGCATAATTTGCTGACCACCTTAGGTAGATGATAGCATAATAGAAGAGGTTCAACACCCGTACGCCTGTGAGGGACACACCCGTCTGGGCAGTTGTGTCCTGCAAAATGACAGTTATGGCACATGGCCTGTGAGTTCGGGAATGGAGGCTATATAGTGTGTGTAGTGGTGTCAGACATCAATTTGTTGTATCAGTAACAGCTACATGTAATAGGAAACAGTATTATCAATTATAATGCTACATGAATAACCTTAACGTATGCAAACCGTGGAAGTCGTCCATTTACTACTGGCTGTGGGTATGTGTTGCCTTGACACATGTGATAGCTCTTACATATAGGGTCTATAGGGCCGCCACCATTCTGAATGGCCAAAGTGGAGCCTGCTCTGTAGAAATGTCAGATGTACTAGGGCAGAACATACCTAAAGCCATGCATAGTACAGAAATATACATAACGGAACATATCAAAGCGTAGTCTAGCAGCAGTAAAGTTGCTTATGCTGCTACATATGACATATCGACATGTCAGGTATACAAGACCTGTAACAAGCAACCAGTACAGACACTTACAACATGAGAATGTCCCCTAATCAGGACAGTTGCAATGGCTAGAGTATTGTCCATACCACTCAACTGTCCCTGAATGTCAGGTACGTCCCTGAGTTTGACTGAAAGTTTAACTCGGTCCCTCTTAATCCCTCCTAAAATTAGTGGCTGTTGAAAGAAAGGTGGTAAATTACACTTACCGACTAATGACAATAAGTAAGAGTTATAAACAACTGTTACTTCAGAATATGTGTATTAAGTCATATGCTCTGATTCTGTCATTGTTTCAAGTTAATAGCACTACTTTTGTAAAAGTGTCCCTGATTTTTCTTGACCTGTCGCTGATTCTGTAGAAATGTGTCCCCGATTGGTGGAGAGTTCTGGTATTGTCACATGAGATATGCGTGATGAGTGACTGTCCCATGCAAATTGGGAAAGATGTCACTCCTACAGTCTCCTGTCATGCAATCTGAAAGGTGGACAATGTGCAGTAGATATGCAGTAGCATGACTCGGCGGACAGCTACGTTAACAAACTCAAGTCACATGTCAGCATTGCAGAGTATCGGTTCCCATGTATCGGGCAGATGGGAGCAGATGGTATGAGGAACACGCATATAATATGATTACATCATTGGACAGGCCGCCGAGTCCGTACAGTCGAACGCCTGCCGTCGCAAAATGGTTACACATTCCCGATACTGAAGTCATGTAGTCCGATGTAATACGCATCACAAGGGATTGCACACACCCAGCGTAAGTGACAAATGTAAGCAGAAATGTCGGTAAGCGAGCGGCTGTAAGCGTGTTTGTCTACCAGTATGCCAGTAGTGCACTGTCAAAGAAATGTGGAGTCTAAATGTGTATAAGGTGCTGAGACCAGAGGTCAGCAGTGCTTAACACTGTGCAAACCAACGCACAACTACTCCCACCTGCTGGAATGTGCCTTACCCAGTCTGTATCCAAAGGCGTTGGCCTGTCCGCAAACAAAGAACCGCCCTATACACGTGATGGTAGAAGTGCCCTGCGCACATAGCTCATGTGAATTAACAATAGACCATGGCATATGTACAGACAATAGACCACACACACACCATACAGCGCAGACATCCAACAGTATAGCAATGTACTGGCAGATATGTCCGGACCACTGGTGTATGCATGCCTGGCCGTCCTGTGTTTGTGTGTGAGCATGCCCAGTATGACTGTTATGCATGTTGTCGACCGACATTACCATCATACCGTCATGTGTGTGGGCATGCCAAGTATAGTCAACTGTATTGCATGTGTCACATGTCCAGATAGTTAGTACTGTGTTGCTTACCCCTCCGTTCTACACAGACATGTGTCATGCTGTGTCTGCAGGGTAGCTAATGGTCATGTGGCATTGACAGTTGCTACATGTCTGCATAGCATGGGGGGACATCCAACCACAACCACAGTCCTACACAGCACATGACTCCCACATGTGTAGGTTTGACGGGGGACACAGCCAACAGTTGTACACATCTGCCGCTACTGTACTGGTATGCCAGGTACTCCATGTCAATGTGTGGATCTACCTAAATTGCTGGTTGGAGGGATACCAGGGTATGTCAGTTCCCAGCTTTAATTACCAGCACAGTGGTGTTGGACGTCCTAGCTTACACAACCTACATCAAACTGCCTGGCCTGCTGTCGTCTGTGTGTGTCTTAGGGGGTTAGTGTCATTCATTGGGCATATCCATAGGCCATCGTATATCATTTGTCTGTATTCGTCCACATCTGTCCAGCTGCATGGAACGTGTGTGGGCCGTACGGTCACACATGATGGTCAGCCCATAATCTGCAGTGGGTTAGGACACCCTGTGTACTACAGGCTACCATTGTGACCCCTGTATGTGCTACAGAGGTCATGGTGCCACTATGGATGTGTACTGTCTGCTGCCCTAACATTTGGCCACCACAGTCACTTGTATGCTCACATACATACCATAGCAATGGGTAACTACATATTCTAATACAACTGCCACTTGTTAGGTCAATAGACATACCCTGGGTGTATTCCGGACTTGAGGATGGTGCCGGAGTGCTGCCTATGTCGGATGCACACAGTGCACCTCCTATACATGGCCGAGCACAGGTACTGTCATGTTTGGCATCCATTGTACTGTGTGGGGATTAGAGAGGGGAAATCCGTGGGTACCTACTGTGTCGATGCATATGCCTTGTGTTGCCTCTTTGCCAAGGGCAGGTCATACTGTGCAGGGGCTTTCGCCGACTGTGCCCTGCTCAGGTAGTTCCTTCACCAAGTCACACATGCCTGTACAGGCCTTGGCAGTGGTGTTGGGCTGTGTGGCCCTGCCCCAAACTGTTCCTGCTGCAACTGTTACTGCAGGATAAGATTGTGTAGCATAGCAAATACCATAACAATGTGTATGCATGTAGCTTGTGAAATACTGCAGAGCTCCAACAGATGTGTCCGGATACCAGAACTGTGAACTGAGCATCCCAAACACATGCACAAGTATATGTCTTGCCTGTGCATCTGCCTCAGTATGGTGTGAGTGTTCAGGTGTGTGTGCATTGCTGATGGGTGTCATCAGCCACGACACCAGTGTTTACCCAGCATCCCCCACTAGGAGACTGTAGGGGATGTCCATATTGGCATTGGTGTGCTACATCTTTGTCAGAAGCCATATATCGGACACATCATACCTTCCAGGGCAGACAGCACACACACATTCAATCTCATGCCCTGGCCATCGCATATGGCCTAGCTGTTGGGGGGTATGCCCCTGCAGTGGCTGTAGGCCCTACCCTGCTCCCTGGGTGGTGCTACATGTGCAGGCTATAGCACCCAGTACCCCAGGGTAGTCATCCATGTGGTTGAACAGATGCATATTGCTGGTCAACTAATCACGTGTGTTGAGGACATGTACGTGCTCACTAGCATGTGTTGACATGGTGTCTGTGAACTGGTGCAATACTCTGGATGCAGATGCCTGTGAGATACCCATGATATCCCCAGTTGTGCTGTGTGTGGTACCTGTGGCTAGTACACCTAGGCCAACACATACCATGGTATCCACTGTGATGTGTTTCCCTCGGCCTGTTTGATATGTCAGGTGTGGCAGGCACAGGTCAACAAGCTGCTGTAGGAGGTCTCTGTCCACCCCATAGTACTCCAACATTCCCAGCCCATGTAGACCCTGGTAAGTCACCCTCGGTCTATAAAGTCTTATTTCACCCCAGTAAGGGTTGTTTGGCAGCATACACATCCTCACTGCCCCAGCCTCCTGCATATGCTGGTATATGTTGCCTACTGCAGCCCGTGTCATTTGGTTGGACTATGTCGTGGAATGTCCCTGCAGGTATACGCTGGTGGTGTAGAGTGCGGACGAAACCTGTGTGTATGCTGCTTGTTCACATTAATGTACTGTTCATGTGCGGGCTGGCCATGTCATCTGCTGATTGTGCTGATCAACACCTGTTTGTGCAGCCTGTACACCCTGACTACCCCACCACTGCTGTCATCCCTCCCAATGTCACCAGGCAGGTATAGACACACCCCTAGCTTAGGTGTGCTAAGGCAGGAGCACTCCCGAGGCACAGTTCTGCAATGTACGTACAGTATGCCTGACCCCCTTTCCCATGCTGTCAACTATATTCGAGACCTGCCCCCGGCTGACTGCACACATACACTCCAGGGACCAGCAGCACACCCTGGTGATAAATGTGATACACTATAGTCAACCTCATCTGCACAGTATAGTCTTCTAATGAACAGGTATATGACCCATACCGAACCTCCAAATTAATAACCACTGCTCAGTGTCGCTCAGATCCATACACAACTCGCAACAGGTGCCTTACTATCACCATATTCCATGTCCCATGGTCTTCCCAGCAACAAAATAACTGGTGTCTACATGACTACAACCCGTGGCCCTGCACACTACAGACGATGTGCATTACCACCACGCCATGGCAGATATACATAGATCCCAGGTTATCATGTACAGATCAGCCGGCACAAACATTCAATAATGCTGATGTCCCCAGACATATATGTTCACATCTATGTCCACCTGTACATCTACATATATCATATATATTATTTGTATACATATATACATGGACATATATATATATATATATATATATATATATATATATATATATATATATATATATATATACACACACACATATACATGTACACACATATGTAGATATGGCATTTATATCACAACAGCGGACCACATGACAGCAATGCATTAGACAGGAATGAAAAGGAAACTACATGTGCCACCTGCATCATGTAGTGTTGTTACTATCAAGGCACATGTGCTATGTTGCATCACATGGGTCAGACCGTATCAAGGGTAAGAGTAGGGCTGCTGACAGTTACTCACTAGACCTATTGGCGAATGTATGTGTTGACAACCCAGTGTCTTGGCAGAATATGCAGGCTGTGGACACTATGTAGGTCAGCAACAAAACACACTGAACACATCCCGCAGCTAGCCACCCACAGATACCAACACATACAGTATAACTGCCAAACACACACATCTGCCATGCCTTGGAATCGAGCACCTACCTGTCTAGTCTACCACACTACAGCATTATGCAGTAACAGAATGCGCTACTGAGTTCCAGCATCACCGCACTCCCACAGGCATACATCTAGGGGGATGACATCATCCGCAAAGACGCTGATAGGGAATGTATGGGGAGTGAGCCATCTAAAACCATTACCCTGTCCCCAGGCAGCTGGAAACACACACACAGACACACACTTGGCAAGGCTGGGAGTCAAACGTACACCTAACTACCTTATCACACTAAAGCATTACGCAGTTACAGAATGCGCTATCAAGATTACTGGTACACAGCACTCTCAGAGGCATACTTCTAGGTGGATGACATCATACGTAAAGGCAAAGACGCCGATAGGGAATGTATGTGGAGTGAGCCATCTAAAAGCATTACTCTGTCCCCAGGCAGCTGGAAACACACACACACACACACACACACACACACACACACACACACACACACACACACACACACACTTGGCAGGGCTGGGAGTCAAACATACACCTAACTACCTTATCACACTACAGCATTACACAGTTACAGAACGCGCTATCAAGATTACTGGAACACAGCACTCCCAGAGGCATGCTTCTAGGTGGATGACATCATCTGCAAAGGCAAAGACGCTGATAGGGAATGTATGTGGAGTGAGCTGTCTAAAAGCATTACTCTGTCCCCAGGCAGCTGGAAATACACACACACACACACACACACACACACACACACACACACACACACACACACTTGGCAGGGCTGGGAGTCGAACATACACCTAACTACCTTATCACACTACAGCATTACGCAGTTACAGAATGCGCTACCGAGATTACTGGAACATAGCACTCCCAGAGGCATACTTCTAGGTGGATGACATCATCCATAAAGGCAAAGACGCCGATAGGGAATGTATAGAGAGTGAGCAGTCTAAAAGCATATTACTGTCCCAAGGTAGACGTAGACAAACACATGGCAGTGGTGTGAGCGGGACAACTGCCTATCTACGGAGCACTATTACAACACTACATAGATACGAGACGCGCCACAGACAGTACACCCTTCAAGACAGTCAACCAGTGTGTTCAATGTAGGCATCCATCCTGACGTGGGGTATGGACATTTGTTGCCTGGATGACCACCATCGCTATACAGGATGTCAATGGCCATGCCCATACACAGAGGCACATCACTGACACAAGGTGTCACTGGGCATGCTCACACACTTCGTATTACATGTCCGTTTGGAATGTACTGTGTATCCATCTATGCAATGGCGTACTGGGCATGCTCACACACTTAGTAGAAGTGAAGGGCTATCTTGCATGCACACGGATACTAAAACATGGAAGGGCACAGTTTGGAATGTACTGTGTGTCCATCTACACAACGGCGTACTGGGCATGCTCACGCACTTAGTAGTTGCAAAGGGCTGTCTTGCATGCACACAGATTCTAAACATGGAAGGGCACAGTTTGGAATGTACTGTGGCCATCTACACAACGGTGTACTGGGCATGCTCACACAGCAGTTGCAAAAGGCTGTCTTGCATGCACACTGATTCTAAATATGGAAGGGCACAGTATGGTGTTACTGTCCCCACGTACACGAAGGCCACTCACATATACCAGCCAGTACACACTCAAGAGCCATCACAGATGTCTCAGGTGCAGATCATAGAGGTAAATGCCGCATTCTACTGTGTAGCCCGCAGACATCACCATGTCTTTGGACCAGCAACACACATCCACACATTACCACAACACCGTGTGACTCATGACTAGTAGACTGTACATAGGTCTACAACAACTGTGCAGACTACACATGTACTGACAGGGTTCCATCATGTGTTATGCAATGCAATGATACCACTGTACATAACCAGGTCGGCTCTACATATAACAGGGGCCCTGGGTCTTACACAACTGTGACAGATGACTGTCGCTGTACACCAAAGAACACACATGTTTGGATATGACATACATGTAATTGCAGTGGATATGTGCATGGACCACACACACAACACATATGTACATAGCATAGCTTTTGCTGTCCTCCGTGCAGACAAGTGGCAACAGCAATCACACGCATGCACATGGAGGGTAGGTCCATGGCTGCTGAATGCTAACAGTACATGAGGTAGCAATGTTGACCGAGGAAACATTCCCTCTGTACTAGTTACCCATGACACCCATCGTATCATACAACATTCCATGTATGTATGTCATCACACATGTCCACCAATTGCAATGCATACAAACATGGCTACATGACAGGCATGTAGGACCAGCACACATGTACATGCAGTGGTGTGCATGCAGCTACCATGCATGTGCAGTAGCTGATGTATGTAATTCATCTGTGCCTAACTACAACATGCAGTTGCAATGCAGCCCCATCATTGACACCTGTATATGGTGAAATACTGACAGTACGATAGGATGTACATCAGGTATGGATGGATGTGTGTACATAAAGTGGTGATCCACCTTTGCAGATGGATGTTTGCCGGGGACGGCTCACAGGTGTGTCACACGCCATCCTACCTTATATGTGCAAATAGTACTCTATGTTACTGTTACTTGATGGTGAAGGCATAAAACCTACACAGCGGTCGGGTGCTACTGACTGTAAGTCACTTGACACCTGTAACACTTACATCCTCCCGTGTGCATATAGCAGCACAATTGCCAGAGGTAGCGTTGGTACACATAATGCGGCCATTACTGCTGCATGTTTGTCAGACGTATCATCATATAGCAGGTGTATCATTCACAGTACTGCCGTGTGTGTTTGCTTGTGTGCCCATATATGCCACATATGGTGGGGAATACATCCCAATTGTTACACACCCCTGTACACTGTTGTAGAGATCTGTACATACTGCAGTGTGGAAAGCATGACGTAGGCAGGGGTGGTTAGTGTGCATCACACACGTCAGCTATCCATATGTGAATGACATTTGTGGACTCCACAGTGTGTGTGTGTATGTGTATGTATGTATGGCTGTCTGGTGCATGGAGTGAGGGTGTATACTACCATACAGAACAGACAGCATCCCTAACCCCTCATGGTGATGCAGTCTACTACCCTGTTGATGCCATCGGTCTCAGCCTGGCTACCTGTACATGTTCATTCTCTGTGTCGCGTCATGTGGGTGCACAGTACTGTGAGGGTGATTACCACATAGGCAGGGGTCCTCACCTCAACACTATCGAGTGTGCGTTATAGTGTTGTTGACCCCATGAGTGTGGACATGTTCCTGTAATGTGACAGGGTATTACTGCTACACAATGAGGCCTCATGCTATCAAGTGGCCTCTAACGTTATCATCGGCCGGACCGCTGTGTAAACCCCCCGCACCATGTCTACATACCTGTGATGTCACCTGATATGGATGTCACGTCTCTAGCCACTGTAGCCTATTAAACAGCCCACATGCTTCTGGATCAGTAGATGTTGGGACATCTGTGGTATGTTAGCCTTTCCAACAGTCATGTTGAGGCTACGTATAGCATGCTGATATTGCCATACATGTCTGTGAGTACTCCACATTTACACAAGGGAAACTGCAAACACTGCTACTTGTTGGCACATGCAAGTAGACCATAAGGAGGGAACCAGGGCATCATTACCAACATGCTGTTACTGTTGTTACCAAGACACATACTGTGAACATACAACAATGCACTCCAATTGCAAACACTGTAACATAATGGCACATGCAATTAGACTGTAAGGAGGGAAGCAGGGTATAATTACCAACATGCTGTTACTGTTGTTACCAAGACACATACTGTGAACATATAACAATGCATGATAAACCTGTACTACATGGTATGTCTGGTGCATGTCAACAGTACACAACGAATGTAATATACACTTCTCTCACTATTCTGTTCACCCTGTGCATCAGACCATTTGAGCATGTCCCTGCACCGATGGTGTGGACGACAGGGATGCGGCACAGGTGTCATCATATGCCAGGGTGATAATGTTTGCCAGGGGCATAGGCTGCACCAATGGATGACATCACGTATGTGGGTAAGGGCCGGTGATCTGATTGGACATGTGTGGTCGTTATGCATGTGGCTGTTGCGGTGCCCTACAGATGTTTTTGCTGTGTGCGTGTATGTGTGCACACAGTTCTGCCTTTTTTGAGGCCTACACAGGGGTATTATTGACAGCTCCAGATTGTACAGACCAGGATGTACAGCTCACTGTATCCGGCCACATGACCTGTGCCTGCTAGGGGTTGCACGGGCACTACCAGGCGGAGGTACAGATTGGCTACTGTCCGACAACACATGTCCATTGGAACTGTGTCCCCGCTGGGAACGTCCAGGGCCATGTCCACATGGCCTGCTGTGTCCTGGTGTGGACAGCGCAGCACCAGCTGCACTGCTACTGCTACCGGCACACTGGGAATGGGCATGTGAGGTGGCACGCTCACGTTGACCTGCACTAGGTGGTGTAGCTGGCCTACGTCCATGTGGCCTATGCCTCACTCCGACCAGATGTTCCAGCACAGACAGCTCACGCTCGTGAATTGCCATGCCGCGGTCAAGGATTCCGACCATGTCACCCAATCGCCTGTCCAGAACATCAGCAATCTGCTGTTGAGCATTTGGATGTTGTTTAGAGTACGGATAACAGCCCTCTGCAGCCTCTGCTCTTCTCTGTTCTGCCATTCAGCATGTGCCTGTGCCGCCATTACAGTCTGGAACATGCGTCTGGTGACACCAGCTGCTGCACTCTGTCCAGTACGTGCATGTCTGCCAGAGGTCCTCCTATGAGCAGCACTGGCCACATGCCTGTGTGGCACATCTGCAGTCATTACACTGACACCATGGTGTGGAGACACACCTTCTGTAGCCACCACACATTCCTGTTCCACGCTAACAGACACTGACTGTCCTTCCTCTATGGCCACTGGTGATGGGGTATGTGTTGGCAGCAGAACTGTGTGCGGGGAAGAGGGGGACATAGCTGGGATGGCAACCATTGGCACAGATTCAGCCCATGACAACCCTGCCTGTACCTCTTGCATATGTTCATCACTGCTAGTATCTGTGGGGACACTAACATCACATGGACTGCAGGAGGGTAACACACCTACATCACCTGTGAATGCAAAGAAAGACTCTACATTACAATAGATGCACAGGCACACACACAGACACCCCATGCATGTGATTTGACAGACGGCATGCAGCATGCATGTGATACAGCAGACGGCATGCAGCTCAGACATTAATAGTGTTAGTTAGCATACCTCCCTGGGTTGCACACAACAGCAAGTAGGTGTCATATCAGTAGCCACGCATTTCACACAATCATGGTAGTAAGCATGCATCCCTGTGATACACCATGTGGACCAGCGCAGGTTAACAGTACACATGGCTGAAGTGACCTTGACATGTAATCTGCTGACATGCGCATTAACATGCATACATGTCTGACACAATGGTGTCCTGACACATGTACAGCGTTGTAATGGGTATCACATTGCAGTGTTGTCTGTATGCCCTACAGATAGAATGCATGTTTAGCAAATGTGCATGAGCATGGAAGAGTAGTGTGAGGTGTCTACATTGCTATACAGTGTGAAGTACAGACACTGTGCCATTGCATGGCATCATGAGGCGTCTATATTGCTATACAGTGCGTAATATGCACACATTGCATAGCCATAACTGTATGCATACCCATGACATAACTGTGGATTGTGACCCACATTGCTGAGGTGTATACACACCAAACTATGCTGTGTCATGTGACAGGTCACTGGAAGACCTACAGATGACACCCCTGCACAACTACTACAGAGTTTTAGCTGCCTGGCAACCATGTCCACACATGGCAGACTTGTCAATTCACCATGTCCCACATGACATTGATGTACCACACACACGAGGTGCACAGCTAACGGTGATGTCCTACAGCAGCAAGGGAAATGTACAGTATCTGTGGCCTGATGTGGTTTCATTGTCTGTGGAAGCTGTACAGGTGACTACTATCATGCTATGACACAGTCGTGATGTTCAACACATCTCATATGGTCGACTTAAGTGACACCTCCACTAGCTGTGCACAGGCTTTTAGGATGTCCAGTGTACCACATCAACTGTATAATCAGTCAACTAAGGCTATAATTGGACCATGTGTGGACAATGTGCAACAGGGTGTATACACATCACATGTACTGTGTGGCTACATGTCTCTGGCCATCCTCCATGGCCATGTGTGAACATGTGTTGGCCAAATGATTGTGATGGCCATCTATCTCACATGTCTGTGTTGCCCCATATGACATACACCCATAGATGTCAGATATGTCACCATCCACAGGACTATGCAGACAATGGGTTGTATGTTTGGTATGGGTTATGGGATAGTTTGACAATATTGCAGCCAGAACACTACATGTCTGAGACATGTCAGATGGCACGTCACAATGTGTGCATCCATTGCAGGGGCATATAACACAATGGTGACTCCTGTGAGCTGCCCATATCCCAGCTCACTGTGTGGTACTTTTTACGTACCACACATGTGTTGTTCCAATGTATAGTACATATGCCTACATTGAACAACACCTCCACCATTGAATGCACAGCTGTCCACACATGTAGCAATGACAGATACTGTGGTTTCATGTCGGTGTATCATTTCATTTGTATATAATGCACATGGGTAGCCAGTGTGAAGCATGGGAGATGCGACCTGTATATCGTAACTGGACCAAACATCAAGTGTACAAGTGTTAACTAGCCACATGGCGAATAGATCTATGCTTTAACATGCCTGATACTGATTACAGTCTCACCTGCAATGGACTGATGTCTGTGCGGCACGCCAGAGGTACCTGTATAGGGGTGACAGCAGTTTGAACATTATCCATGACTGTGTGACAGCCACAGGGTGCACTGTGCATGTTAACACATTCGCCTGTACAATAGCATATAGTATGCACATGTGTGCATACACAGGGTAGCATACTGTAGTATGCAGCTTGTGTGTAAACATACCTTGCATATGATGTTACATTACATAATGTACAGTGACACATGCAACTAAATGGGATATAATAGTCATATGTGCAGTACTGACTTACCAGGCAACTCCAGGCTCATTGGTTGGGAGACGCCCACCTCCACGATGGCAGCTAGTGTTTGTGGATGCTGTTCTGAGGGTGTCCCCAGGCTGGCCAGTAGCTCCTCGGTGGGTGTGAGTGGGGGCTGGGTTGGTGGCCCACCACCTGTTCCACCTTGTTCCCTGGTGATTGCAGTGGCACGCTGTTTCGCATGTCGTATCAAGTCCATGCAATGTCTGCGCACCTGCTGGTAGGTGCGGTTATGGCCACCCACGTCATTAACCCTCCTGCGAAGGTCCTGCCACAGGTTGTCATGCTGCTGGGCATACTGTGACACATGGCTGAACAAGACCTCATAGTTCTCATGGAGGTACGAGATGAGGACATCATCCTCCTGGCGGCTGTACGCTGGCAGGCGTGAATGAGGCATTATCTGTAAGACATAATGATGGTGACAGGTCACAGTATCACAGAGATGTACAGAGATACTGCTGCACATACATTTGTATTAACTCTAGTACATCTGCACAGTTATCTTTGCAAATCATCATGACACTGACACAACTGACATGTTTGTGTCACACACATGTAACACCTGTTATGCATTGGATATCATCACCATATATGTATGCCACCTCATTACATTGTTCATACTCCATGTGAATGCTGTCTTGATGTGGGCATGTCTGTTTGCCTGCATTGGTGTTCTTACCTATCAGCACATGCCTGGATGTGTCCACAGTAATGCTGTTGACCTTGATGCTGTGTATGTCACATATCAACACATACACTGCCTTAATGGACATGAGCAGTGACAATGCACACATATGCATGGAAACCTTTACTTGCATGTGTTTTGCCATATACATCTACACGGCACTGTACAGCAGTTCAACATCCTGCCACGGATCGCCTGTGTTGCACATGTGATAGATATGGGACAAACACTAGCCGGACGCCATTAGCAGGGATGGTTATCAACTATAGCATGTACAGGCAAGGTTTCCTAGCTGTATCCGACAGCCATTTTGCCACCGCGAGGTGCATCAGTGCCACATTACTGATCCAGACAGTTGATAATACATCTACCATGCGGTCATCACACCATGTATGACAGAGATGACATGTGCAGCTTTGATGGACAGGATTGCATGGTATGGCGGGAGTATGTAACATGTATGGCACAGGGATCTGTCCAGCATGTGGCGATCCTAGTAGTAGGATGGTGGTTGTCCATGATGTATGTCTTTCAGATCAGGATATGTACGTGTAGCATGTCCAACATCATATTGAAGCACATGTCTTTATGCAAGGTAGCCAGCATGCTGCATAGTGGAGGTGAGGATTGTGAAGGCTGGTATCGCCCATCCACGCATGGCCAATACCCCTTAAAGGTGATAAGTGATCCAATATTAGTCACCCGAGTGCTGAGTATGCCTGTCCAATGATCTCCATGCTCATGGATGGCACCCTGTCATGACAAGGGTGCCTCGTATGACTACCTAATAGGCCTGGAGACGTCACCAACTCAGGGAAGTGAACTGCACAGCACCATCCCTTACACAGTGTCCATAATGTTGACCGCTGCCTAGGTGGTAGTTAATGGGTACAGGGATATTCACCTAGCGGTGACAGTGCTAACACCAACTGTCAGATTGTGCACATATGTCACACACCTCACCCACAAAGCCCATTCTGTATGTTGTCCAATGTCACACACCTCACCCGCAAAGCCCATTCTGTATGTTGTCCACAACACTGAGACAGCTATTGCTCATAGGTCATGGCCATTCACATCCTTACATACACAGATGCCTCACATTTGTCTGTGTGGTATGGGCTACAATGACGGGGAGTACAACACATTAACCCTGTTTTACTGTAGCTGCCACTGGTGTGATATGCACATGTCACTCTGACACCTTTTGTAGTGTTGATTCTGTCAACAGGCCACTGGTAGAACACTCCTGTGACATACGACGGTACATCTAGTAAAACATCCGTACTGTCATCTACGTCTGTACTGCTAACATCTACGTTGATAAAGGTTCATGGACTTGCAGACCATACTCAGCAGGGTAATAATGCAGTGCCTCCAATTATGACTGTCGTCACCAGTTGTGGGTTGATATTATCCAACACCCTATCTGTATTGCATTTTCATGCTCAGCACTTGTTCAGAACTTGTGAACACTTCATGAGCTACTAATTAATATAGCACCCATTCCAACCCATTTCTCATAAGTACACTGTCTGTCCTTATATGTCCAGCTTGCTTACAGTACAACAGCTGTTGTACACACGTAACTCACATATCTTGTGAGACATGGTTGAATATACAGGCATGTCCAACTGTCATGTACCAGTGCTATTGCCTGTTTATATGATGAATATGGTGTACATGTGGCAATAGAACAAGTACACAGTCAATGCTTATCTCCCAACATACGACACTGCAGCCTGTGGGAGATGCACATATGTAGCCATGCTGGGGGTAATGCTCTCACCAACCCAGACTGAACCTGACAGTCATGTGGGGATGTGTAACATTTGCAACACACCCCACTCATCACAAGATCTCCACCACCACAGGCCACACATAGTATGAGTACAACTTTTGCAGAACCTCTCCATACTCTGTTTAGGTACCAAAGGCAGTCCCCATCACCAAACACAACAACAATTACTTATAGCCCACAGACTCATGTATGCCCATCACATACAGCCAATAGGGTGTTATAACATACGCAACACACCAGTCATAGGTGACTCTGTAGGCGGTCACACTGATGTCCCACTCAGCAGGCTACACAAGGCGATAGTCACTTACATCTAGCTGTCGGTAACTGGTTCTGCAACATAACCTATGCACCCATGCCACACCTCACCAGGTACAATTTGACTGTCATTCTCCATGTTAGTGTGACTGCCCTGAGATGCAACTTCCCAGACTACATGTGCAGGGACATGCAATAGCTCTCCGATCTTGTAGCCCAGAAGGTATCTGCCAAGCCCTGGGGAGCATTCTGCATTCATCCGGACTTGATACCACTGTACAATGACTGACTGTTTCACTTCAGCAGTTGCCTATGCTTCTGCTGTCATTCCACAGACATCCAGTATCTGTCCACTTTGATTGACATGGTCAACGAAACATGATGCTTTGGCACAGATGACCTGCACCTGTCAGCCCTGGGAGTACAGATAACATGTAAGGCTCTTGCTGCTCCTATACTGCCTGTCTTGCACAGTTTCCAATAACATTCACCACCAAAACGGGAACAGGCAAGCAAAACATGGGGTCATGTGACTCAATGCTTGACATCTTCATCTCTGACGCACGCAGGCAAGGCACTCCTTATAATGGACCACTTCAATATCTCTGCAGTGACTGGGACCTTCCTCTAGGCTCTGCAGAGCACACCTGCACTGACAGGTTATACGCAGACCACACCTTTCAGTCATGTAACCTGGACCGGAACACCCACGGCTGAGGTGTGTCCATATTCCACTATGTTGTACACACCTCCTGGCTAGGTACTTAGCACACTGCATCAGAGGTGATCCATGTACAACAAACTGTGGCCAGAACTGCTATACACATTGTAACATGCTACGGATTCAACAACATACCCCACGGTTACCGGCCCTCATTTCTTGGTGTACTGGACAGTAGGGTTCAGACAGGTACTAATGATGTGAGACTGACACTACCCCACACTTAACTGGGATAGCCACTCATGTACCGACACATTAGGCCAATGCTGTCCGGGATTCATAATCTCCACTTGGCTGGATCAACCCATACACACCACCTCCAAGGCCAACAATATTCTAGACATGGACACTACCAACATGTGACTGGTGTTCCACACCTGAGGTTAACCCCTCGTTGGTAGTTTCCGAACATATGCTAATCACCCTTGTTATCCACATCCCGGCACCACACCCTTCACGGCATACACAGTACAAGATTACAACAATGCCTACTACAGACGTCTTATGACAGCAGTAGTAAATGTCATGACACCCGTGCAGATGGACAATGCACATACAAATGCTGAAACATACCCCAGTGCACTTCATTAGCACTTACACGACTGCATGGATCATGCTATTCCAAACAGAGCCATGATGGTACCCACCAGGTAACGGACGCCACTCTGGGGGTCCAGTTCCATGGACATAATGTACAACAAAAGGTGGAGGCGGTTGCAAAGTGGAGTACAATCCCATGGGTGGGGTAGCTCACTGGTCAGCCTCAGTAGGGCTACAGGATCCCTTATCACATACTCCAAACCTAGCTATGTAAACATTACTGCATCACATTCCAGGGTGTACCACAAGGCATTATGGAGGTATGTCAGTAGTCAATGGCAATATCCACATCTGCTCTGACATACGACGGTTTCTCAGGAACATTACAGAACCGTGTGATGTTGGCAACATCCTGGCGGATGGGTTCTATGCTAACATTACACCCTCTCACTCCCTACAGGGCCATAATCCATGCAGGAACATTGCGGTGTCCCTGCGGTCACGACTACACAGTTCCAACCTGCACTCTCTAAGGCCTGAAACACTGACTCCATGTGACCGTCCAACATCCCAGGCTGTGATTTGCACAAACCTCTGAACATGTCTCCCCACTTGGCCACCAGATTAAGTAATAGCCTTGTATCAGACATTGTGGCCCCTGAATGGCACACAGCAAAAGTTATCACACTCCACACAGGTGGCACCACAATGAACCAGAGGGACTATTGCCCTATATGCCTGACTGGACTGTTCTGCAAGGCTATGGGGCACATCATCATGGAAGTCATTCACAGAGACGTTGGTGGACTCCAGATCTTTGATGCCACCCAGGTTGGACTTGTTAGGGCCAGACCATGGCTCCTACACCTGGTGGACTCCTTTGATACAGTTACCAGGGTAGTTGATGACTGTAAGCACAGCCTACATTCTCCTCTCATTGGCTTTCAGCACCGTTCTCCATTCTGGTATTGACAACATACACATCCACCTGCACATTGACCCCTATATCTCAGGATGTTATGCAAAGTGGCTCACAGACAGGACCCACACAATGAGGGTAGCATACCATAGTACCTACTGTATTTCAGTTACACTTGGCGTACCACAGTCCTCAGTCATAGGGCCCCTCATGTTCAGTATATATTTCCCTGAGGTACAGGCTAGCACAGAGGGACTTTCCCTGACTAGGTTTCCAGACAACTGCATACAAGGCGCCATGATTGATCCACCATCTGATACAGACTCCCTCTATAAGGGTGTCACTGTGACGGATACCTAATGTCAATAACGTGGCCTCAAGCTGCATGACACAAGGTGCATGAACATCCCCTTTGCATTACACCAATCACCCCTTTGCATTACACCAATCACCCACTGACTATCACATAGGTGGTAGTCCCCTACATACATGTCACATTGTACGGGATCATAGTACACACGTATGTAGCACCCACTCCTTTGATAACCATATTGCCAATGTGGCATGGATATCCTTCTATGTGGCCACCCTTATCTGTACTGGGTTTGTAGCTGGAACAAAGGCACCCATTGTACCTCTGAACTCCTGACGTATACACACATTCAAGGGTACAACACCCCGTTTAGGGTGTACCTTACAGAACAGCTACGGCTTTACATACCACAACATTAACACGCCATGAGGATTATTGAACTCCAAAGGTTGACATATGTGGCAGAACTACGGACACCATGACTGTACACATTTGCATACTGCATACTCAGGGGTGACCTCTGCTGA
Source organism: Protopterus annectens (assembly GCF_019279795.1). NCBI lineage: Eukaryota > Metazoa > Chordata > Ceratodontiformes > Protopteridae > Protopterus > Protopterus annectens. Next base: position 361,134,629 of record NC_056750.1, on the reverse strand, counting down.
ACATACAGGGCCCGTGTCCACAACAATATTCATGGATATACTCCACATAAGTGACATAAGCAAAAGCCACTGAGCGCAACATGCTCATGGATATGTGCACAAACGCAACGATGAGTGGGATGTGCTTGAGGGTTACATTCCCAAACCAGACACTCAGCATGCTTTGGAACATGATTCCTATGTACATCACGCAGGGACACTCAGTAGCACTGTTCATGTGATACCTCACTTGGTGGAGGGGAGACACACATGTACGCCAGGGATCACTGCAGTGGCTGTACTGTGCAGAGGTGCAGGTAACATGGCTCTGCTGTTCACAGATAGGACACTACCCTAGAGAGGTGCCGCTGGTGTAAACACTGTAGTTGGGCTTACACATAGACTTGCCAGACAGCATAGTACCCCACTATGAACCTGTGAAGCTATTACATGTCCTTTGTGCATGGTTAATTGAGTAGCTTTTCCATTTCGATTAGCTATCATGCTGTTACAGTGTCAGTGACTACAAGCCATATGTATCCTGTTATTGTATATTGTACATGCCAATGGATGATACCTTTGGTTTGCATGATATAACTGTTATGCTGTGTAGAATATCTGGCATATCTACCTACAGTACTGTACATTACACATATTTTACATATTATCCCATAATGCAAAGCATACTTGCACAGCAGGACCACCTTAGGCATGTCATTGTCGTTATATGCCCATACACATGCCTACTGTGACAGTATATCAACATATACTATCCCCTGCTATTTCACGTACTTGTTGGACATACCCTATCACTGACGGTGGGTGGTATGGAATTGTTCTGTTTAAAGCCCTCATGTAGCATCTCTTGTGGTGTCTGTGATGTTTACCTTGTGGCCCACTGCAGGACACACAATTTCTACAAGCGTTACTATGCTCAACAAGACATCACTACATAATACCTTTTCCCACTTTATGCATTGCAGACACTTTTAATTAATACAAAACAGGCTATACATACACTAACATACTGAGTGTTCTACATACCTTGTTAGCGTTCCGAACTTTCGTAACTATCTCTCTTACACTGTTTAAACGGTTCTGTGCTATGAGCATACGGTTTGAATGTCTGGCAAGTCATCCTTATATACATCGATACCTGTAACATGTGGTTTCCTGCCACCAATTGGTGTTCCTGAGTAAATTATTACATGCACATCAGCTGTGCAGCTACTCCATTTGCCAATTACGCGGCAACAGTGGGGTATAATTGAATTCTCCACTTGGGTGTTGCCCTTTTGCCCTACCTTCGGGGAGACGGCCTGTATGTGTTTTGTTGTGTGGAATTGCAACTGCTATTTGTAGAGACACGGATATTTTGGATTCATGTCCCCTGTGAATTGTGTGTGACGGCTAGAGTATGTGGTTCTACATGTGAGTGTACCTGTCATCTCAACTGTCTGATAAGGGACTATTGCAAACAAAACCTGTAACATCGCCGTCTGTTCCATTATACAACGGCTATGATTTCACATGGCGCCTTTAAAAATGTGTGTCTCACAAGGTATGTTAACGCTTCTGCAGATGTAATTGAGTGAGTGGATGTTTGTGATGTTATTACAGTCTGTATTGCTATTGTTTCATGTGTGGGAGATGTAGGTGGGTGTACATAGCATATACAGGTTTGTGTGGCTTGCATTTCTACATATTCCATATATGTGTGTGGGCTCCTTCCCTAATTAAAGATCTATCAGTTAGTAGACTTTTGTTACGGGCTTATACATTGGGCCATTGTTAATTGGTTTCTATATAGTATGCAGGTGAGGTTGATACTTCCATACCTCTGGAAATACAGCAATATGTAAAGGAATGTTACTAAATGACAGCTGTCCCGTGTATTTCTGTTCCAGATATTTGCAATCATTGCAGTTGTGTTGGTAACTGAACCTCTTTGGCATGGGTTGCCACCTTTTCAAATGGCCATAGTGGGACATTTGCGGGACACACATCGGTGTTTACAGGCTGACACATACCCACGGTCAGTACACAGGATAGCACATACTTTTATCCTGAATACATACTTATTCTTGTAGGACTTTATCATGTTTCATGTAACATTTACGTTTCTTACATACAGGCATAACTATTTAATGCAACTATTACATCATATATGGGACATAATTATGTCCTACAATCTCGGACATTTGCCCTTTTTAATGTTTCATGTCAGGACACAACTGCCCAGGGAGGGGCTGTCCCTCCTAATGTGGGACAGGTTGTAACCGTATGCCTACGGCTAGCTATAACCACACCTACCGTAATGATCTACCTCTGAGTTAGCACTAACAGACACACGATGCAGACACACACACACACACACATTACAGTCACACGGAAACGCACACGGCACCCTCAACACACTCATACACAGACTACGGAAATCACAAACCCAGTTGAACACAGTACCTACGTGGACCGCAACACCAGCAGCGGTAACTAAATGTCCCTTAATATCGTGATAATATTACACGCGGTTCTAGTGTTCCGGTACTGTGTTGTTTCGGTCTTTCAGCCTCGTGGTCATGCGTGTCGGTATGTGACACATTCCATAGTTGGCAGTGTCCTATTTATTTGTACCTTCATGGTTGTGTACATGTCGTTGACCTATCTATATATTTGCAGATATCGGTGAATCCATATATATCAACATATATCTCTCTATCACCCTTTCTATATGTATTATATATATATATATATATATATATATATATATCTGACAGAGAGAGTGACAGGCAGAATACACCTTTCATTGTGTACATGTCAGTGTATACTGTTTCCTGGACTCCGCACGTTTGTGTTTGAACCTGTCACATTACTCACCTGCCGTAGGTACATCTTGGGTAGCTTAGTATTAGGTGATTGTGTACATGATTGCGTGTTCTACTCCTGGCAGTGGTCGTTTTACCCTTCAGAGCAGGCACTATTAGTACAGGGGTGAATAATGCTGGTTTCACCTGTTCTGGACATCATTGACCGTGATCTGCACGATATTTAGAGAAGCTTGGCCCTGTTTCGCGCATATCCGTATAGTCATATTTAAACGACGCCTACCAGCACTGGGCAATGCATATTCCCACTAACGTGTGCTAAACATGATCTGATGACCTGCATCCAACATGCATTTTTCGTGCCTTCGGGATAACGTTACATCCCTTGCAGGATGTGGGACCGGGAACATGCACGACGGTCACTGCATTTACCACTTGGGCATCTGGGATTTGTACACGTGTTATGGCGTTTTGCATGTGGACTATACTACGGCTGTTACTCCACACTGCAATCAAATGGGTAACTCAGTTAGTTTACATATGGATGAGTCCTATTAATGGTATGTCCATGTGATGTTTAATGGATGTGCTCCAGCATTGGGTATATATATCACAGTGAGCCACACACTATAATGTGCTAACACCTTCACACGACCGTAGGTGGAGCATGCTGGGGTGACAGATACCTGTCATGGGTACACCTCATGCCTTGACACGACATCCATAATTACATTATGTGGAGCCCCTCATTAACGCACCAGGGAATCCATGCAGAGTGTGTGGGGAACAGTGATTACACACATGGATCCCGCAATTGCCTCTGCTCCACTGAGTGACGGTTACTCGATGTTGTGGCGGCAGCAGACACTGTTTGCCTCGACAATGTATGGCCTCTGACAATCGGGCGTGTACCTACCAATGTACCTAGGAACCTATACACACAGTACCAGCATATGCTGATAGGTGCGTGTACTGTTAAGGTGTTGACATTCCTTGTTCCAATAGCTGTTGTGTGTACAGTGGTTGAGGGCTGCCTATGTAGGATTCACACAGTAGCTCACCTATACATTACAATTTACAGGTGGTTGTGTGTGTGCCATCCATTTTACTGTGTGTGCAGGGGGAGAGGTGTGTCAGTCCGTAGGGGCCTACACTGTCAGAGTATGTGCTATACGTTCCCTTTTTGCCAAGGCATAGGCATATTGGGCATGCCTCCGTCTGCCTACTGGGGCTGGCACAGGATGTCCCTGCTGCAGCTGTTTCCGCAGGATCATATTATGTAGCATGGCACATACTATGAAGATGTGGGCACACGTGCCTGGAGAGTACTGCAAGGCTCCACCAGATATGTCCAAGCAATGGAACCATGATTTCAGCATCCCAAACACATGCTCTATGATGATTCTGGTTTGTGCGTGTGCCTCATTATGGCGTTCTTGCATGGGTGTGTGTGCATTTCTGATGGGAGTCATCATCCACGGCTCCAGTGCATAGCCAGCATCCCCCACAATGTGGCCATGTGGGATGTTCCCCCTGACAAATACCTGATACAGCTGTGAGGCATGCCAGATATGGGAGTCATGGTAGCTTCCAGGGCTGCCAGCACACACATCCATGATAATGCCCTGGGCATTGCACACAACCTGGCAGTTGATGGAGTGGTATCCCTTGCGGTTTATGTAGCACCTACCATGCTCACCGGGTGGTGACTTGATATGTATGTGCGTGCAGTCTATCGCACCCAGTACCTCCGGGTAGTGTGCCACATGGTGGAAGTGACGCATATTGCTGGCCAACTTCTCCTGAGTTCGGGGGAAGTATATATGCTCATTGGCATGTCGTAACATGGCATCCAGGAACTGGTGTAGTACCCTGGATGCTGATGCCTGTGAGAGCCACATTATATCTCCAGTTGGCCTTTGAAAGGTACCTGTGGCTAGTATTCACAAGCTTACACATACCTTCGTGTCCACTGGGATGGGTTCCCCTCTGTTGTTTCTGGACCTCAGGCGTGGCTGGCACAGCTCAACTATTTGCTGTAAGATGTCCCTGTCCACCCTGTAATGCTCTACTATCTCCAGATCATGTAGCCCCTGGTAGGTTACCCTTGGTCTGAACACTCTTCTCCTCCTCCAGGGCCTGTGGTGGTTGTCAGCATAATCCTCTACACCACCGTCAGTCTCTAACACATGGTGATGAATCACAGCTATGGTAGCTCTCAACATGTACATTGTAAAAGTTCCCCGTATGTTTACACCTATGGTGCAGTGTTTGGGAATACACAGGTGTGTGTGGGGTGCTTTCACACTTTATACTATTGTGCTTTGAACACCGATGATGTCATAGGGTGTGTATGTATGATCGTAGCTACAGGGTATCTTATGTGTTTTATGATAGGAACTACTATTGTGGTGCCTTTGGTGTTGAATTGCATTTGGCTGCCATGGATTACCTCTTGCCCTTCCCTTTACATTTCTTCACGTTTCACCTACCATTTTCTGGCATGCATCCAGCAGCCTGCTTTCATTTGTACTTTCCTAGACCTGGCTTATCTTGCGTAATGTGTTCTATTGCTGGTCTACTGCAGGTTTGCTTTGCTCAGCTATGACAGTTCTCTTTTCTTTGCAATAAGACACCTCCCCTATCCTGTTTTGCAGGTTTGTCAGCTGCCGTCGATTGCCCGATGTGAGTTAATAGGTGTTAATTGCTCAGTTGCACTCCAATTACCCTACTGCGGCATTTCCTTATTTTCTTCCCCTGACCTTCCTGTTTGTGCTATGGTGTGCAGTGCGTGCATCCGCTTACCGGGTTTCGGTCACATTTTCATCCCCGTACACATGCGCTTTTGGGCACCATATGTGCTCTCAGCTAAACTATGCTATACCTACCTCCCCACCCCTGTCCTGCGGCTTTGCTTAGCAACGGCCAGAATAGATTTGCATTGCTCCAATGTGCTTACAGCTATGGTGGCACACCCCACTGCTGATGTCATGTATACCTCTGAGCCACTCCTTGGTGTTGTAGCGCTGCGCCATATGGTACATCCTTAATCCGATGGGACATTTGCGATTCACTATTACCTGCCTCATTTGCATGGCATTGACTACTAATTCATAGTTACCGCACCAAACACTGTCAGAGACCCTTAGCAACCCTTGCAGCTTGGTTGTGGTGTACCATGCATACTATTGAGTATTATGGTGAAATCCTGATTTGTATTACATTGCGATTTTATGACATTTGTATATATTTTCTTTGTGTTCCCGTTTGCACACACATGCCCTGCGGCTGTACTTTGCATTACTGTGGGACATGACATTAAATGTTGTTTTTTAGGTGTTGTGCATCTTTTCTTATGCCATTGGCTGTATATTTAGCCATTGGCATATGTTAACTTTGTAATACATGAGTCTGGTCAGCCTTCATAGCTCCGATGTTCTGTTTGGAAAAATGTAAACTGTGTTTTTTGGTTTACATTTCTGTGGGCTTACGCTACGCCTGCACCACTTCATGAATCGCTATGTACCTTCATTTGCATGGTGCGGCACTGCGCATGGGGTGATTAGCATACCTAAGCTGAGGCTGCGCTGATCTGGCGTACGCCGGTAGTGCACGTGGAATTGGATCGTACCTGAATCGCTTGGCAGCCATATTTGGCGTTATACCACCTACACTACGCCTGCGCCTGGCGCAAGCTTCATGAATCCCGGGGACAGTCTTGCCAGCTACAGAATGTTCCTTAATAAAATGTTAAGTAAGCACATACGAGGCCAAGCCTGGTAACCAAGGGAACCAAGGTTAAAAGGGTGTGTAAAGCATCACAAGGTTTTGGTATTATTAAAATAGAGTTCAGATACAGTTATAATAGCAGTTAAGGTTAGTTTGTTCAACCAGTTACTTCAGAAAAGATTACAGACATTCGAGCCGGAGTACAGAAGACAAATCGAATAAAGACTATATTAGTTTATATTGTTCAGGACAATCAGAATATGACATGCAGTAACTTTGAGCACTAATTGTGTATCAGCACTGTTAATAAAGACAGTGTTCGGATATTGTGAACATCTAATAAAACCTTATTTAATGAACTACAGTGTTTGGAGAATTCATTCTGAAAAGTACACAAGACATGGTCCATAAAAGAGAGACTGGCACTTGTTCAGCATGAGTTTGCATAATTATCAAATGAAGACTTTTGTTCTCAGTCTCATTACAGTATTTCCAGCTAATTACAGTACAGTACAGTCTTATCAGTTCTTACAGGGTAAAATGAAAGTAGGGTTTAAAATAGGATAGGGAAAAAATAAAAATAAATATGGTTAAGAAATGAGAATTATTTAGAGGAGCTGACAAAGGTTAAAGTATTGCAGAAGAAGGGGAATCTCCCAGAGCAAGAAAGAGGTACAACTATAGAATGCCAAAGAGAAAATAAATGAGTATTTGGGTAATATACATGAGTTTAAAAGATTGCTGTTAAACAACTGATCTGAAGTAGGAGATTCATTTGTCTGCAACCTGTGGGTTATGGATCCGATATCGGATCCGAACCGGCATGGTTTACCAGCTATGGATCCAAGCTCTCAGCTCCTCCCCTCACCCATAATGCCCTGCTCTACCCTCATGACCCCAGATCTCGTTTGCCGCGCATGGTGACCAGATTGTGTTTTTCCAGCTCTCCAGCTAAGTGAAATTTCTAGTCTTAAAGTGCTTAATTTTGAAAGTTTGTTGTGAAAGTTGTGTGAAAGTGTAGGTTTCCCTCTTATATTATTATACTTTTAGTCTTTAAAATTTATTTTTACTATCCCTCCCCTCGCTGGTAGCGTAGTGTGTGTCTGGGCCTGTTGAGTGGTTTTTTTACTTTACTTTAACTAGTTTTAGTAACCTTGTTTGTTTGCTTTTGGGATGTCTGGGCAGCCCAAAGCTGTATTTTCAAAGTGCTCCGAGTGTGGCCATAAGCTTTCCCCAGCTGATGGCCACACTCGGTGTGTTAGATGCCTGGGGGTTGAACACCTCACATCTGGATGTTCCATTTGTGCAGGGTTCAACCCCAGGGCATTGAAGGAGCGGAGGTCCAAGCTTGTCTTGGCGGGTCTTTTGCCGCCGGACTCGGCTCCGGCCTCCGCTCCTTCAGGGGTAACCGTTACCACGGTTGTCCCCTCTCCGGCTCCCCCTCCTCCTCCTGGGACTCAACCTCCCTGTAGTGGTTCAGAGGAGAGGGAAGCTAGGAAGAAGGACCGGAGGGAGAAGCACCATAAGCGGCGGGCCGAGACCTCTGTTTCGGCCCCGCCAGCCAAGCGGGCTTCTCCCCCGGCCTCCTTGTCTGCTGGCTCTCCCCCTCCTCGGCTCCGGTCTCCAGCGTGTTTTTCACCGGGACCTGAGGAGGAGGAGACCCGATCTCCGTCGAGGCTATCGAGGAGGCACTCAAGGCCTACCTCGGTAACCTCGTTGAGATCAACTTATAGCCTGTCAGACGCTGATCTGGACCGGATGATGAGAAGGTTCATCCAGGCCCAGATGCAGATGGGAGTGCTCTTGCCTCCCCTCTGGGGAGCTCGACCCTTTTCAAGCCAATTGCTCCTTCTCCGACCCGCTACCGGGTTGGAGCAGTTGGAGTCGAGCAGCCGGGCGGGTGGGTCGGCGCTGATAGTACTTGGTACCGGATCCGACCCTGCCCTCGAGTGCATCGGATCCGACCTCGGAGCCTGGATCCGAAGCCGGATCCGGGGATCAGTGCTCCCGGCGCCGCCTGTGTCGGAGCGCACTGTCTCTTCGGATCCGGCGCCGCGCCGGCTCGATCCACTCCTCGGATCCGAGGGGAGCCGATTGTCGGATCCTTTGGTCGAGGTCGGCTCCCCTTCGGCTTTGATGTAGTGGAGAGGGCCCTGTTGAGGGTCTCCGGACCCCGGCACTTGTTTCGCCCGTCCGCACTCCCTCTGCACTGGGTCAGGCTTCCACCATCCGGCCCTTAGGAGAGCCCGCTCCTGTGCCCCAAGCTGTTCCCCTGGAACAGGTTACTGTTTGCGAGGAGTCCTCTGACAGCCCCCCAGAGGATGTTCCTCGCAAGCATACGTGCAAAAGGAGGCACATTGACTCCCCCGAGTCTCTCACGGAAGACACGGATTTGGAGGAAGGGGAAGGCTCCCCACGGTCACCCCCCGAGGATGTCTCATTTGGAGACATCATGGAAATGCTCCGCATAAGGGGGGGGTGGTCTGCCCCCAAGTCTTCCTCGGATGAGTCCATGTTCTTGGAGGCATTTGAAGCGGGCCCATCTACCTCTTGGGTGTCCCCTCCTGCCAACCCCCTGGTGGACCTCATTACTACCAGGGCGTGGAAGGAACCGGACACCATGGAGCCAATCCCTAAAAGGCCCGACCGGATCCTCAGTCCCCCGGCTGACCGTGCCCATTGGAGTAAGGGGCCTCCGGTAGATGCCATGTTGACGGCGGCCACCAAGAGGGAACTTGCTCAGGAGAGTCCCTCAATCCATCCCCCGAGCAAGGAGTCTTGGATGATGGACCGCTTGGGGAAGCGGATGTTTAGTTCAGCGACCTTCTCGGTAAGGGCGCTGAACTATCTGGCACATGTGATTAGGATGCAGCGCGATCTTATTAAAGAATACGCTGCATCCCCCCCAGAGTCCATGTCGGAAGAGGACAAAGTGCTGCACTCCACCCGCATGGCCACTCTCAGGTCCGTTACCAATACCTCTATGCGGCTACTCTCCCATGCTACGGAAGGCGCTAGAGCCGCAGGGGCAGGTCTAGTTACTAGACGTCAGGCCTGGCTCCGTCATTGCGATTTCTCAGAGCCCTTCAAAGCGTCATTTGCGAATGCCCCCTTCGATGGTTCTGCCCTCTTTGGCAAAACTGTTCGCGACACTTTGACCCAGAGCGAGAAGGACGGGAAGACGCTGTCTGCCTTCGGAATCCGCTTCTCTGCACCCCAGAGGCCCTATTCTAGGAACCAAAAGGGTCAGAAGAAGATGTGGTTCCGGAAGTCGCAGCAATCCCAGCCTGCTCCGGACAACCAGTCCTTCCGTGGCAGAGGAGGACAGGGAGGACGCCGCCCTAGAGGCAGAGGGGCTCCCAGGAACTTCGGGTCCAGAGAACCCTTCTCTGAACGGCCCGCGCAGCAACCCTGAGGGGTTGCCCGGCTGCTCCACTCTGGAGGCAGTCAGGGGACGTTTTTCGGAGCACCTAGTGGCATGGGAGTCCATAACATCAGACCACTGGGTTCTCCAGATCATATCCAGAGGATACCGTATCCCCTTTCGTCACTTGCCAAAATTGAAGTCTCTCCCCGACGTTCCACCCGGTCAATGGGAGGCCGCTTTGGCAGTAATTGGCCATCTGCTAAAGAAAAGAGCCATCCAGCCCGTCCCCCCAGACCAGATCGGATCAGGGTTCTACTCCAGGTTCTTTTTAGTGCCAAAAAAGACGGGGGATCTAAGACCAATTTTAGACCTTTCTCTCTTGAACCTGGCAGTTTCCAAGGAGAAGTTCCGAATGGTCACTCTGCAGTCTATTCTCCCCCTTCTGGGAGAAAATCACTGGATGTGCTCCATAGACCTCAAGGATGCATACTACCATATACTAATGGACAGGCGCTCCAGGAGGTTTCTCCGCTTCCGGCTGGGAGCCAGTCACTACCAGTTCCGGGTCCTTCCCTTTGGTCTCACCACAGCCCCCAGGGTGTTCACCAAAGTATTAGCAGTGGTAGCGGCCCACCTGAGGCTTCAGGGGGTACAGGTCTTTCCCTACCTGGACGACTGGCTCCTTACCGCCCCAACAAGGCATCTACTACTATTGGCACGAGACTCCTTTCTCCATCTTGCTCCCCGTCTGGGCATCACTATAAACAAAAAAATCCAACCTAGCACCCACGCAGTTCATAGATTTTATAGGTGCCAGGTTAGACACAAGGAGTTTAAAAGCCTTCCTCACTGCGGACAGAGTTCAAAATCTGCAACTCCAGGTGCGGGCCATTCTCCACTCAAGCTCAGTTCTGGTGGAGTTGGTCCTGAGTGCTCTAGGGTCCATGGCGGCTGCTATAGCACTTCTTCCTCTCGCCAGGTTCAATATGCGCATCCTCCAGTGGACACTCCTAGTACAGTGGTCGTATCTTGCTCTTCCTATGCATCATCCCATTGCGATCAGCAAGGCTTGCAAGCGGTCCCTCCTGTGGTGGCTTCACTCTCCAGATCTCCACGGAGGCCGCCCATTTTGTGCTTCTCCCCCTCTCGCCACGGTGACCACGGACGCCTCCCGCCTCGGGTGGGGGGGGAATTTTGCAGGCCGGACCGTCCAAGGCACGTGGAACGATTCAGAGACGTTACTGCATATCAACGTTCTAGAGATGAGAGCAGTGCTCTTAGCGTTGCTAGCACTTCAGGCCTTTCTTCCCTTGGGAACAATTGCGATTCAATCGAGCAACATGTTGGTTGTCTGGTATATCAACAAGCAAGGAGGAACCAGGTCTTACCCTCTTTGTCGAGAAGCCACGAGAGTTTGGGAATGGGCAATCTCCACCAACCGCTTTCTCATAGCAATGCACATTCTGGGTCGGTCCAACATCCTGGCGGACAAGCTCAGTCGCACCATTCTCACCCCTTATGAGTGGTCTCTCAATACTCAAGTAGCGGAACGCATATTCGCATGGTGGGGAACTCCTTCTTGCGATCTTTTTGCCTCTCCCTCAAACACCAAGTGCGACAGTTTTTTCGCTCTGATACCTCCTCCAGGAGGTTCCCCAAGAGACGCTCTGGTGCATGCTTGGCCACCCGGTCTTCTTTATGCTTATCCCCCCTTGCCTCTGATGCTCCAAGTTCTTCAGAAAGCCTCTCGGTTGGGGTGCAGAATGATTCTCATTGCTCCGTTTGGCCTCGACAGATCTGGTTCCCCTTCCTAAGGTCTCACTCTGTGAATCCTCCTTGGATTCTAGATCCCATTCGGATCTGATATCTCATCCATCCCGCTTATCTCCTCCGAACCTGGACAACCTGAAGCTGACCGCTTGGCTGCTCCAGTTCCACTCTTGATCAGGACTCCCGGTATTTTGTCCCCTGTTAAGGCGATCCTGGTGGCAGCTCATAAACCATCCACTAGGAAAGTCTACCGTAGCAAGTGGAAACGGTTTTCTTTGTGGGCGGAGCGGCAAGGCCTAAACCCCTTCACAGTTCCTCTCCCTTTGGTGCTTGATTTCTTAACCACTCTTTTTAACGATGGTGCCAGCAGTTCCACGGTCAAAGTACAACTTGCGGCAATTTCACATTATCACATTGGTCATGACTCCAATCCACTGATGTCGGCCAAATTGTGTAAAATTTTCCTTAAAGGTACTTTTCTTCTCAGGCCCCCTGTAAAACAAGCGGTTCCTCCTTGGGACCTTTCCTTAGTTCTCCAGGCCTTGACCGCCCCCCCCCCTTTGAACTGGCGGCTACGGTAGATCTGAAATTCTTGTCGTTCAAGACTGCCTTCTTAGTAGCCAATACTTTGGCCAAGAGAGTTTCAGAGCTCCAAGCATTATCAGCTTAAACCTCCTTACTTGGTCTTTCATCCGGACCATGTTTACCTCAGGACCAACCCGTCCTTTCTTCCTAAAGTAGCTTCTGAAGCAAACATTAATCAATCCATTAACCTCCCTGTTTTCTTTCCTAAATATGAAAACAAAGGTGAATACAAGCTTCACTCCTTAGATGTTCACAGGCAACTTAGATTTTATCTAAACAGGACGGCTGGTCATAGGCAATCCGACCAGTTGTTCATTTCCTTTGCTAAATTTAGTTTGGGCAAACCAATTTCTAAAGTCTCACTATCTCGCTGGATTTCACAATGTATCTTATTGGCTTATCAAGCTTCAGGAAGGCCCGCACCGGAGGGTGTACATGCCCATTCAACCCGGTCAGTCTCTACCTCGGCAGCCTTTAAGGCTAGGATTCCTCTAGATGATATTTGTGCAGCAGCCACGTGGGCTTCATCTCATACTTTTATTTCCCACTACAAGTTGGATCTTGCATCTAGGGTAGAGCATCCTTTGGCTCCGTGGTGCTCCTGAATATCCTTCCATGATGGCCGCCCAAGATTCAGGTAGCTGGGGACTCTGTCCCACAGGTTGCAGACAAATTAATCTCCTACTTCAGATTTAGAAGTTATGTACTCACCATAACGTTCCATCTGAGTAGGTGTATTGATTTGTCTGCAACCATCCCGCCCTCCTATCCCCCTGGCCTTTCAGTTTCCTGCATATGTTGTGTTACCCTTTTCAGGGTGTTCTTGCTTTTGGCAAACTCGATCTGAGGTCATGAGGGTAGAGCAGGGCATTATGGGTGAGGGGAGGAGCTGAGAGCTTGGATCCATAGCTGGTAAACCATGCCGGTTCGGATCCGATATCGGATCCATAACCCACAGGTTGCAGACAAATGAATACACCTACTCAGATGGAACGTTATGGTGAGTACATAACTTCTAATTTTCCAATTACTCCAGAGCACAAAAACTCTTAGCACAATTTAGGCAACTGAAAATAGAGGGGGTTGTTGCCAAACGTAGGTTGCCTATAATAAGAAAAACAGTGAGAGATTCCTTAGAGGTATTAGAGATACTATTTTATGAAAAATCATATAAAGCAGAGTAATGTGGTGATTAAGAAAAATACAAACAGAAATATTTATAAAAGACTTAAGTATGCTAAGTTAAGGCAGGAGGAGATGAAGTTAAAAATGGTGACTAGGAACAGATAATATTCCTGTAGAAGTTTGGAAGCTAGGAGAAAATAAAGTGAAAGATCTGGAAAGTTTCATGTACAGTATTTTAAAAGGATGGGAAGCACCAATATATTGCAAGAAAGATATGGTGGATGTAATACCTTAAGACACAAAAAGCATCAGACCCAACTTCATATCAGCTCATTTCAGTTTTAAACTGTGATTATAAAGTCTTTGTAGAGAATAACTAAAAGAATGGCAAAGTGTTCCCATAACAGACAAGTGTAGATCAGTTTGGTTTTGTGGAGGAGAGGCAAACATTTGAAGCCATTAATAGAGCAGTAATGATTCAGAGGGAAGCAGAATGCAAGAAAGTACTGTAGATGTTGGTGAGTCTTGATGCACAGAAAAGTAGTCAACAGAGCAAGCTGGGATGTTGTACGTCAGCAATGGAAACATTTGCATTCCCCATTACAATAATAAGGTTAATTAGGAGGATATATGAGGGATCTGAGGCAAGAATTAGTGTGAAGATTCCTCTCAGATAAGTTGCGTCTGAAAAGGGAACCAAGCAGGTTTTCATCCTTTTCCTTCATTGTTTGCACTGTATATGGAGCCATTGGCAAAGAAAATAAGGGACTGAGAAATTGAAGGATGTAATTGGTATGGTAATCAAGAAAAAATGGCTTTATTTACAGATGATATTATTTTTACCTTATAAAACCAGGAAAGGACATCTTAGTGTTGTGGAATATTTTTTTTTTTGGGATATAAAATTAATGAAGACAAAATAAAGGCTATAGCTGTAAACTATATAGCCATGCAATAATTTTATTTAGCAGTATGCATATTTATTGGGACATGATACAATGAAGTATTTTGGAATATGTGTTAAAAAGGATTTTGTTACGACAGTTAAGGATACGTGGGAAGAGGTTATGCAAAAGATAATACAAAAACTGAAACCGAGGGAAACTGGAAGTGTTTATGGTTATGGATTGCAAAATACAAGCAGTGAAAATGTTTTTAGGCCCTTTAGTTTTATATGCAGATCAGACATATTTTTATCAACCAGAGGAGAATTTGTGAACAGTTATTAACTAGGAGTTGAAGGATTTTGTCTGGAAGGGGAAGAGGGCAAGTGTCAAGTGGAATAAGTTGAGCCTTTCAATAGCACAAGGTGGTTTAGGATTGCCTGATCTGAAGGGATATGTTACAGTTGCACACTTGGTGATCATATACATAACATAAGCAGAAAGCTATAATTCAAAGTGCAAAAGGATGATGATGAAGGGGTGGGGAGTCATAAAATAAGGGGAGTGTGTGATTTTGAAGCAGACCCTTAAATAGAGCAACCATCATATAGAATATTAGATTCATAAAGTAGCAAAACATTTTGTAAGAAGTACACCAACACGAGAATGGAGAAAATAGATTCTGCAGAAAGGGATGACTGCAATTAGGGGTAAAGAAAATAGGTAAGAAGGGGCTGGGATTTTCCAGAGAAAACTGACAAATGAACCACAATATTGGGAGCAAATAGCTAGAGAGGGAAAGGTAATAATGGAAAGAGGCCGAAAAGAAATTTGCACTGAAGGCTAGAGGCTGCTTGCCCTATCAGGGATTGATATCCATGTATAGGCAAAGAGAAAGGGATTAAAAATTTTAAGTGAAAGACCTGCTGTGGTAGAGTTTTTAGCTGAATCTAGAAAATAAGGCGCTGTTAAAAAGGAATAATTAGTAGGGCATATAGGAATCAATCAGTGGAGGTTAGAAAAGATTGGGTAGAGAGATTGGAGAAGCAATTCACAAGGAAACATTGGAAACACATACATATATATGTAATGTGTATATGTGTGTGTGTCTGTGTGTGTGTAGCTTCCACATATGCAACTAAGTGTAGAAGATTTAGGATTTTTGCTTGAAACTATTTGAATAGGTAGTTGTATACCCTAAGTAGAT
This sequence comes from Protopterus annectens, assembly GCF_019279795.1. Taxonomy (NCBI): domain Eukaryota; kingdom Metazoa; phylum Chordata; order Ceratodontiformes; family Protopteridae; genus Protopterus; species Protopterus annectens. Next base: position 361,119,158 of record NC_056750.1, on the reverse strand, counting down.
TCCAAAGATTTTTTCCTCAGGTAGATGGCAAATGCTGAAGTTATGATGGGGTAGAAAGAAGCAATTGGGAGCATATGTCCTGGGAGTGTAATGAGATTGCAGATTTAAATAGTTCCCTCCAAATTACTGTGTCAGAAATATTAGGTGAGCAAATGGGTGTAATTAAGGATTTTTTTATTTTGAGCAAGGATATAGGATGTGAATTGCCTAGGAATGTTAAGGCCTTGTTAAGTTTAATTCTGGTGGCTGCCAAAATGCATTACTAGAAAATTGAAATCAGAGTCTAAAACAGCTGTATTTGAACTAGTTAATATTGTAACAGGGATAAGAACTGGAAGTGGGATCTTTATAAAATAGTAAGAGCAAATTAAATAGAAAAAAAAATAGAAATTTTGGGAATGATGCATAACAAGTAATGTTTTGAAGGAAGAGTGAGGTTTGGGGGAAAGCAGAAATTGAGAAATGTGTGTAATACTGGATTGCTGATTGTATAAAAGAATGTATGTGCTGTATAATGTTTGTAACATGTTAACATAGTTTGTTTTTTATAAATAAATGTTTGCATATGCCTTAAGTGATAACTCAATAAATGAGTTAAAAATAAGTACTTTTTAACCATGTCTTTTACACTGAACAGTTACACTGAACAGTTTTTTTCTTACTGTTACTATCTACTTCTCTTCTTCTAAAACTTTCATCATTCCAAACACATTACACAGCTCCCAGACCTTCCCCTTCCACATCAACCCACTCACACAACCTCCCCAGCTACTCTGCCATCAGCTCCTCTATAGTACAAACTTAATATTATTAAAGAAACTAATCATCCTCTCCCCAAACTACAGCCTCCCTCACCACCATACTTCCAAGTAGTTCCAATGCCAAAAAAGAAAAGCATTCCTACCTATATCTTTTCACTCAGTAAACTAGTCCTTTGTGGTGACATACATCCCAACCCTGACCCTTCACCTCCCTCTCCTAACTCCACCTACTCCACAAAATCCCTAAACTTCACCACAATCAATCTCCAAAGCAACAGAAATAAAGTTCCCCAACTGCATGCATGGCTAAATCAACATAAACCACACTTTACTGCCATCACTGAAACCTGGCTAAAACCATCCATCAAATATTCTGAATTTCTGCCCCCAAACTACCCCTGCCTTAGAACTGATAGACTACAAACAAAAGGTGGTGGCATTGCGTTACTATTCCCCTAGCTCCTTTACAGTAATCCCATATTCCAAACCAATTCCCCATTTCTCCATTGCAGAGCTACTTGTTACCTTCCTAAAACTTATCAACTGCAAAACCCTTTGCATAATAGTCATACACATTCCCCCAGGCAATAATACTCTCATTCTTGAAGGCATTCTTGCCTGGACAACAAGCAACATAACAAATGAAACCATCATCCTAGGCAACGTCAACATTAACTGGCTAGATATGTCCACTAAAACCCCCTCTACTAATATTAACCTTCATATCTATATGCAGCTCATCTCTGATATCACAAGACCCAATGCAAAGGTAAACAAAAGCTCTGTCTTGGATTGCATCTTGGTTTCTGACCCAGACAAAATTACCACCTCAGGGACTCTCCCAAATAGTGTCAATGACCACTCTCCAGCATTCGTAATACGTAAGCCAATCTCTATAACAAGCACCCACCAATATAGATACAGCAGAGACCTATCCCACATTTCCACAAACACCTTCAACAACATTCTGCATAAAACCAATTGGAGCCAACTAAAATTTCCCCCACTTAATGAATCTGTAGAATTCTTTAATTCTACATTTCTCAGGATCCTAAATAGTCTTGCCCCACTCCGGTTAAAAAGGATTAAGTCAAAACATGCAATTTGGCTTACAAAGTCCACAAAGCAAGTAATGTCCACTAGGGACAAAGCTTGGAAAGCCTGGGACAAAAAACAAAACTGTCTCATCTCAATCTATATAAACAACTCTGCAACCAGGCCAAACGTGTAATCATCAAAAACAAAAAAGAATACTTCCAAGCCATCCAAGACCAACACAAACTAAACCCCAAGAAATTTTGGGGAGCAGTCAACTCCTTACTTCACCCTTGATCTAACAACCTTTGCCCAAACTCTGAATAAACTCCACCTGAAATAGCCTGTCTCTTTAACATTTACTTTATTGACACCATAACAAAAGTTACTACCACCTTCCCACCTACTAATGCCAACTCACCAGGTATTCCACCTTTGCACTCATCTACGAATCCTCTTCCTTCCTACCCATTCCCACCTCCACTATCAGAAAACTTCTCCTCAAACTCAAACCCTGTACTAATGCCCCTGATAACTTACCTACTGAAAACTTAGAACTCTCAGCCTCCACCATTGCATATCCTATCAGCATCCTCCTAAACAGAACCATTCGGGAATCGTGCATACCTGATATTTGGAAGAAAGCATTTATTCTACCACTTCACAAAGGTGGCAATAACCCTGATATTTCAAATTTCCACCCCATTGCCATTCTTTCCCCAATATCAGAAGTTCTAGAGAAATGTATCCATACCCAGCTCCTCAGTCACCTGATACAACACAAAATACTCTCTCCCACTCAACATGGCTTTAGGCCAGGGCATAGTACTAACACAGCCCTCATTTCATTCCTTGACATGGTAAACAGAGCACAAGGTACTGGAGACTTAGTCTCAGCTTTATTTCTATATCTTTCAAAGGCATTTGACACCATATCACACTCCCTCTTGCTTAATAAACTCACCAATCTCGGACTATCCCCCCCTACCATACTATGGTTCACTAACTATCTCAACAATAGGCAGCATTCTACTAAATGGCTACATGCTTCCTCCCCTTTTATAACCACTAACACAGGCATCCCCCAAGGATCAATACTGGGTCCCCTCTTATTCAGCATATTTGTCAATAGCTTTCATTTCTCTCTCATCCATAGCACAGTCATCCAATATTCAGATGACTCAGCTATCATCTGCTCTGCTAAGTCTGCCTCCACTTTACAGTATCTCACCCAAGAAGCCTTTACTTCCACAGAGACCTGAATGTCCCACAACCATCTTGCACTCAACCCCAGTAAAACAAAACTTTTAATATTTACCCCCACTAAATCCAGCTATGTGGACAAGTCACTATTCTCCATTAACTTCCAAAATAACACCATTACTGAAGTTGTCCCCAGCACCAAATTACTAGAAGTCATCATTGATGACAAGTTAACATTTGACCTGCACAGTTACAGTAACATCAAAAAAACCCATCAAAAACTAGGTGCCCTGTACAGGAACAACTATTTTCTCAGTCTCTCTGCCAAAAAGGCTCTGGCCTCTTCCTTCCTGCTTCCTACACTTCTCTATGGTGCTTCTTTCCTCACAAAACTACAGTCCTCCTTGCAAGCAAAACTAGACTCTTATTATAACAAAGTCACCAAATTTGCTATAAATGCAAAACATCTTTCCCATCATTGTTCTGCTCTGCATCAACTTAATTGGCTAGAATCCCAAAACTCTCTCACATTCCTACAACTAACTACGCTGATAAGCTCATCTACCACTCAGAATCTTGCCCTTCCCTTTCTTCCATTTTGTCCATGTATCATCCAAACTGGCTCCTAAGGTCTGAAAACAAAATGCTACTGTCCATTGAGAAACCCAAACTCTCAGCTGGCCAAATGTTGTATTCCTACTATGTATCTAAGGCATGGAATAATCTCCCCTCATCACTCAAGAGCAATTAGCAACTTGACCTCCTTTAAAAATTCCTTCAAACTGCATCTCTCTTCTAAATGGCTATGCTCCTGTTCCCAAACACACAACCACAACTCTTGACATCACCTCCCAGTGCTATACCTCTAACCTTTCACATCAATCTCCATCCTTCTCCCTGTCATTTTCATCAGGCCTATCCAACCTCCCCACTTATACCCCTCCCTATCTTTCACTCTGTACTTAATCTCCTCACAGCTACACACCTGGAATTTATCTTGTGTACTTGAATCCACCCTGTGCATCAATGTAAATAGCATTATTCTCAGAAATTGTCTGTCTTTACTTGTACATTTCAGTGGTTTTATTTTTCTTTATTCCAACACTTTTGCCTCTTATTACACAAAGGCTTGCAATATAATTGTACTATGTGATTTTTATATGTGAATGATTCTGTTATTATATGTTAATGATTGTATTTTTCTTCATACACCTTTGCTGCTATTTACCAGTCTCATGCAATGTAACTGTACTGTACTACCTTGTTTTTCTAAGTGATTTTCACTCAAATTGTATGTATCATTGTGGAGCTTTTCTCCCCAGGCTCCACTGAAAATGGGCTCTTTACAGGCCCAGTGGACTTTCCTGGTTAACAAATGCAATAAATAAATAAACAAACATAGTTGTCTTTGTAAATGTATTTCTGATTTTTGCTTGTACTGTTTTACTCCTGATTTAATTTATTTTTAGTAGTTGGACCTGAAACATTTCTATATGGATCAGTATTATAAGTCAACTAAGAATCTGTATTTTCTGTGTAACATGGCTGTGTTGTAAAAAATCACAGAACTTGTCCCATTTTCTGGCATCTCATTTGAAAACAGTTAAATTACATGTGTTGTGATTAAAAAATGTGAACAGGATGTAACCAATTAAAGAAGATAGCACAATGTGAATGTAGATGGGACTATGGAGAGGCTTTTCTTGTATTACATAAAAAACATTTATCATCTGTGAATTGCGTTACATTTCTTGGTATGATGCATGGATCATTACAAAGCCATTTTTGCTAGAAGTAATATCTGCTATATTTGGATATGCATGTCTGAATTCAACAGATTACATAATGAGTTATAAGGCTAAACCTGCAAAAATTGATCAGTATATGTAACTTTCGTTATTTTTAATGGTTTTATCAAAATATTTAACATAGTCTTGGTATGCTCCTCATCAAGAAAAGTAGTGAACTTTATTTATATCTTGTGCTGAAGATTAATTTTGCACACCAGATTTGAAATCTTGTTTGCTTGCTTTAGAAGTGAATAATTATGGCCTGGAGCTTAACGTTTTCAGGTCTCAAATTTGTTAAGCGGTCTAAAGATGTGATCATCCTGAAATTAGAATATGGCTTTTGAATTCTGACTGACCTGGAGACCACTTTAAATAAAATTTGCTACATTATAACTCAGCCACCCATAGTGAGCATTACTGTACCACTATAAAGAAGGCCAATGTGTGTACAAGCTAAGGTGGAGCAATGCCAGATGTAAAATATCAATGGAGCCATTCTTCTGGGCCATTGTCGGGATAAAGTTCAGCAACTCTGTGCAGTTTTGGAGGCTGTTCAAGAATAGGGACATCAGAATGCTGAAAGATGTTTTGAGGAGAGCCACCATAAAAGTGCACTGGATGGAGGAGAAAGGACATGACCCCATGGAGCTAATTTTACTAGTGACTGAAGAAAAGGGGGGTGGGGATAATATGAGGGTCCACGGCATTTCAGAGGGAAAAGGCATAGGCAGAAGATTATAGGGACTAATTATCCCTTTACCTGTGAAGGTACTGCTGACTGGAGAAGGTTGTGTTCCTATGCAATGGATTGTTAGAGTGGTGGTGGAGGTAGAGAGACACTCTTTGGAGTTACTTAACATGGCATAGGACAAGTCAAGAAAGAATGGAGAGGGCGCTAGAAGGTTAAATACACAATAAATTTAGTCTATTTCTGTACTATAAATCGGAGTCAGCAGTTTATCAGTCTCTCTGTACCATTTCCAATGCATCTCACAAGGCGAAGACAGCATGTTTTAAACTCTTGCTGAACACCATGCTCTTGGATTATCAGTATCTGTGCTACAAATGTAAGGCTGTCATCCTGTATCAACTTAATCTCCATAACATCTTAAATATTCATAGCTATTTGAATGCCAGAACAAATTTTGGAGGCCTAAAAGGTATAAATTGCTTTTACTTAAGGGAAATGGAAATCCAAGAGTACGGATTACTTTTGAGAATGAAATACCTTGTTAATATTTATAATATTTATAAAAGGCATATAAAATATCACTAGTGGAAATAACCCACTGTATAACAGCAGTAACACGACGTACCCACTGTGTATTATCATTCAATACTAGCAGTAACTGGGAAGTAGAAATATTCTCATACTGTTTTGACTCACCTAATGTGAGATGTCATTATATATTAAAAATGACCTTGTCATGTTTTACTGCAAATTGTATTTTCATTCCTTCCTTTTTCAGCTGATACTGCAGCCCCTACCTTCATGGTGCATTTTGTGATGTTAATCATGGTCCTGTATTCCTCACATTTGTCATTGGTTTCCTTGTATGGCACTGTGGTTGCCAGTCTTTACTTTGAAGCATTTTGTAAAGATCTGAAAAATATAAATACATGTACCTAATCACTTAAGGGTATCATGTTTAAGATATTTGGATGTGCATATTTAAACTTCTACAGTGGCTGTGTTAGTGAAGGCTTTTTTTTTAAATACACTGCACCTGTTATATTGACCTATCTTTGTGTTAGTATGTTAGATCATAATTAAAATGAAATGCCTAAGGTGCATTGGGTAAAGTCAAAACTGTGTAGGTTTGCATGTCATTCATTGTTGACTTTTTTCAATATCCTTTTTTGTTTATAAATTGAGTTAATATAAATGAGACTTATTATGTAGGTGAAACCTACCCGCGGTGGTGGTGCTGCGGTAACGTTGTCGCCTCACAGTAAGACGCTGTCCGGTTTGATTCTAGCTAGAGCATCTTCTGCATGGAGACATGTGTGAATGGGTGTACCTTCGTTGAAGGTTGTGCGTCAGGCCTGGCAAGCCAGTACGTAAAAAATCAACTGCCAATCATTAGCAGACCGGAGTTCCGCTGTGGCGACCTCTAACCGGGAAAAGCCGAAAGACACAAACAAATTATGTAGGTGTAACCTGCTATACACTAAGTAAAACTACCTCCTGTTTCTTGTTTGGTCTCTAGTTTTCTTTCTTTCTCTTTTCTGGATTTACTAACTAGCATTTTTTTTATTCCCTTCACATGTGCAATTTGTTCTTGCCCCACACTTAACACATTTTGGATTAAGATAGATCTTTGCCATCAACTCTGCTTTAATACAAAAAAGTAGATTTTGTTTCTTTACATTAGTACTAGATTTGATCCAGGGGAAAAATAAGATTCATAGCTTTCAGTGGATTAGATAGCTGCGACAACAATGCAGCAATGGAGAAATGATTGTATAGCACTCATTTCAGTTTTGAAGTACATTGCTTACATCGTAATTTAATTTTAAAGTATATGTAAAGTGATTCTAGTATTTGCCTCATGGTTTTTTTTTTTTTTTTTACTACTGTCTTAATTATAGCTTTGAGTACTTCTTTTATTATAAATGACTGCAATAAACCCCAGAGTGTATGTGTGTATGTCAAATGTATATGTTACTAATTGTTGTGTTTTTCAAATACTGCAGTTATTGAATCGAATAAGATGTATTGTGGCAGGTAAGTGTAGGTTTCTGAAGTTAATGCTAGAATGTTTGGATTTACCAAATGTTTCAGCAATGGGGTTTAGGAGGAGGAGTGTGAATGTTTGTGAGTTAGAGTTGGAGTAAGGGCAAAGGAAGGGGATAGGTTTAGTTTCTCCAAGTGTGATGATGTACGCTTACATGTCTTATTTAGGGGTAATGTTATGAAAAAGCATTTACTAAGGTATGGTGTCCTTGCCCCAACCCTACACATTACCGTAGAAAAAACTTTTTATATTGCTACCATTAAAAGAAACCATTTTCCTTTGGTAATCTTTTTGGCTTTTATGTTTGTTTTTTGTTAAATGTGTTTTTTTGAAATATCAGTTTTGATGTTTTGGCATTTGAGGTTTGTGTATTCCAGTCATTTACTATAAACCCATTTTATAAATATATACCTGTCTTCATAAAATAACATTTGTGCCAACATAATTTGGTAGTTCACGATCTAATCACTGATCTAATTACATTTCCTTTAGTGTATTTCTTGTAGCTTACTGTTTTATTAAAAAGATGACCTGGATCCTTGTCCTTCTTCATAATTTAATTTAATATTGGTGTGGAAATGCATTAGTGTAGCCATTTCCTGCTGTGATGGTCTGTCTGCTCTTGACACTTCTAGCTTGTACAGTATGTATTTCATGAGACACATTTTCATAGGTATGGACTGTGTTGTCTCTCCATAATGTTGTGACATAATGTAAGGAGAGAGTCTCAGTATGGAAAGAATTTATGACAATGTGTGCAGCTTTGTATTTAAAGTATTTTTTTCATTTATAACATGTTAATTCATTCCCTTCTGGGTCACGCTGAAACAAGGTACACAAATACACGCATATACTAAGTCTGAGTAGCAGGTCACTGGCAACCAGAGTACACCAGAATTCAACATCAGAAATGAGTGTAGGGTTGTGAGAAAACAGCAAACCAATATCCTGCATTTGAAAGAATCTTGTATGATGTTACCGATATCTTTTTGGGGTAAACCTGTGAAAGGTGAATGGAAATTGGTTGAAATATTTTTCAAAGGTGCAAGTACCTCTTACGCCTTCCTAGCTATTTGCAATTGACCATTATTCCATGATATTTTTTAGACAGATCCTTTTATTTGAATTTTGCCCTTGCAAAGTGACAAGTCATTTAGTTGTTCAGTGTTCAGCATGCCCATTAAATGTTCACACTTGGATGCTTTATTAAGTAGTAGTAAGTAGTCATGGTGTCTGCTATAATGCATTGATTAGGTATTCAGCTTGTTAAGCTTTCCTTGGTAAGGTGGACATTTTAGGCTCTTAGTTATTATTATTTTTTTTTTTGTATCTGCTTTAAATTTGTTCTCTATGCATTAATATCATTATATTTAATTTTGTATAAGGTAACAAAGTAGATGTGTGAGCTATAGTGTCAACATTTGTCAGAAATATATAACTGTTTCTAGAGGTGAGAGACCTCATTACTTGTATGATTCATTTTAAACACACATAACAGATCTTACAGATATTGTTAGTGAAGCTGCAAATGTTAGAATGCATTCCAATGTCTGCAAGTCTGATTGTTTTCATTTATAATAATTCCACTTGAGTGACTTGATAGGTCATGTTCCCAAATTCAGGTGTGCTATTCAGAAACATTCTGCAGATATATATCTTCTTCTCAGAAGTCCAGGCCAATACAAAGGGACTCTGGCTGACCAAGTTCACAGACTGTAATCTGGGAGCCATTATTAACTCCCCAAGTGATGCAGACATCCTAGAGAAAGGCTTCACTGAGACCAATGACTGGTGTTGAAACCATGGCCTTAAGCTTAACGCCAAAAAAAGCGTTGTCATCCCCTTTGGTAAAAACTCATTTCTCGCTAATTACCACATTAATGGGAGCCCACTGAACATTGAAGGCATTATAAGAGATCTGGGGATGCAGGTTGACAGCAACCTCTCCTTCGACCACCACATTGCCACTGTGGTCAGAAAGTTCTTCTGTGTGGCACATCTCATTACCAAGGCTTTTGCATCCAGGAAGAAAGACGTCATCATCTGTCTCTACTCTTCCCTTATTAGACCAATTATTGACTATAATGCCCCATTTGGCATGTACCTCACTAGATACCTGCAACAGCTGTAGAGGCCACAGAAGTACCTGACGAAGAGGATCCTAGGCATTAAACACATGTCCTACATGGACAGACTCAAAAGACTCCAGCTATTCTCTGTTTCATATCCCCTACTTAGAGGCGATCTCTGCTTGACTTACAAAGCCATGTCTGACCCAGCTGTGTTAGAAATGCTACATCTAAAGAAATCCCAATCCCTCTACACCCCACATGCCAGAGACCTCAAACTCATTACCACAATCAACAGAACATGCTGGAGGGACAGATTCCTCACCCAGAGACTGCCCATGCTCTGGAATAGACTTCCCATACGTGTCAAGCAGAGCACCTCGCTGTTCCTCTTCAAGAGAAATGTTGACAAGTGGATGGGTAATAGAACATTCACTCCAGGGGATCACTCCAATGACTCTACTTGATAGAGGCACTGGGAACTAATGTTGGGCGACATGATGCCAGGGCACTTCTATGGGCTAGGCTTGTAAAGACTCCAGAGCTATTAGCCTAGTACACACCTATGAACCTGTGTGTGTGTGTATGTATGTATGTATACTGACTGACTGGATAATAGAACATTACTTTGCAAGTAATGCATGTCACCATTTATAAGTAAATGAAATAGCTAATATGTAAAGAGAAAATAATTTAGAATCCAGCACTGATTCCTTCAGTATTCACCTTTCCTTTTAGTGCACATTGTGATATTTTCCCTAAGTTTTAACATGGCATGTTCTGTTAGCCACTTCTTTATCTGGGCAGCAAGGAAGCTGCTATTGCTTTCAACCTTTTGTTTGCTGACTTGCTTTTGATGTTATACTTAATGGCAGTTTCACAGTACTTGATTCTTCAGTTCACTTCCCAAATGGTGTTTTCTGTTGGAGTCTGCAGGTCTTTTTCTGTCCGTCTGAGTTTTTCCCAGGTGTTATTTTCCTTCTTGCACCCCAAAGACATGCTGCTGCTGTTATCCAAATTGACATAAGGTGAAGGTGTGTTATGCGAGCAATTGTGTGTGTCTGTGATGTATCCTATGATAGACTGATATCCCATACAGTCCTGGATATCTGCCTTAATGCCCTCAAGTTCCAAGGTAGGGTCCAGTTTGCCAGTGATCCTAAATGGGATAACACAGCAATTAGCAAATGAATAAGCTGTAAAAATGTGAAAGCAGCCACCACGAATATCAGCAGGACATAGGTTACAGCAACTCCCAAGTAATGACCATAGGCAATCCTTCAAAAACAGCAAGAACTTTTATTCAAATAACATGAATGTGCTTCTTCAGATATCAATTCAAAATGAAATCTGTAGTGCTTATATACAGCTTTGCTCATTAAACATACAAATGCAATTAATCAATTATAAATTAGTAGTCATAGAGACAAAACAATCTAAACAGTTTAAAAACAGTTTAAAAACAGTTTGAAATGCATTACCTAAAACTGTTCATATAAATTATGCACATAGCAATGTAATAATGAATCTTAACAATCATTCAAATCAAACAACAAAATTTATCTAAAACAGCTCCAAAGAATTCTACAACATCAGATATACATTTTAGTTCAGTATTATGCTGACCTACATTTTTCAAGCATAACAGCCATTGCTGTGTTCAGAATAATAAAACTAAATAAAACAACTCACTGCTCACTAGCGTGAATATATCAAAATAGACATGAGGAACGCTGAAAATCTACGACCAAGCGTACAACATAAAAATAGAGCTTACTTTGCCTCAGTAGAACATTTCACGATCCAAAACCATATATATATTTACAAACCATTTCTACTTTGTATATATTACACATCCAAAAGCGTTCATAGCTATAATGGAGAATCACGCACGTTCTGAAGGATGACTTGAAGAAGACAAGGCTTCTTCTGGGTCCTAATGCCTAGAGTATACATAACTTTACAAGCATTCGTGTTTATAACAACTGCGAAGTTGCTTAAAACTTAATCATATCAATGAAAGGGCATTGGTTCAAATACAGTAACTAAATGCCTCCCTTCTATGAACATATAAACTAAATACATAGCTAATAGAGTGAGAAAATGAGGAAATACATACAGTATGTAAAAAATATATATACACAACCATAAAAGATATGTGCAAACAAGCATGAGAGCCTGTATATATGATGAATCCAAGCTCATCATATTAGCAACTAGACTATAAGACCTCTCTGAATGTCAAATAAAGCAAGAGCTTAAATAAATATAAATATAAATATAAAGGGTGTCCTGTCTATGCTGATTAAAAGTGTATCAAGCCAACATAGGCTAGAAACCACCCTGCGATATGCCTACTAAGAGGCATTAAGATGCATGCATGAAACCTCATATCTTCATGCTGTTCTATATTGGACTTATGAAGAGGAAACATGTAGATATAAAATCAAAAGTTACAGAAAAATTATACCAGTGAATAATTCCTCTATATTAGAAATAATGTTCATGCCATAAGACAAGCTAATATTAATAAACATAGGGTATGTACTGGGTAAACCTCAAAAGGGGGTGTTAATGGAATGGGAGCACCCTCAGACCATGGCTAAAAAATAGACAAAGTCATACAAGAATATAAATGTTAAAGCCATCATGTCCAAACAGTATAATGGTAAGAGAACCCTACATATTTGAGAACAAAATAAAATATAGTAAACTTATACAATCCTATCTACGTTCAAGTAGTATAGGTTTTAAAGGTATGTAGCTATTCAGGCCCGGGGGAAGGTGTGCTGCTAACTTGAGTATCCAGTGTAACTCAGCCTTGGCTAGCATGTGTTCATTGCTACCTCTCCTAGCTGTGGATCTAATAATCTGTAAGACTCTAAAGGCAAAACAATGGGAGGGATATTCTTGTATGTGTTTAGCCAAGGCATTGGTCTCATCTTGTCTTCTAATTTCATAGAGATGGTTATAAATGCGATCACATCTCCTCTTGGTTGCTTCAAAGGCTGAGCAGAAAAGACAAGTAGCCAAATAAACAACATTTTTGTATTGCAATCTGCATAAAATTTAGGTTTAAAAGTTATATCCATGCACGGGTGCTTGAATTCCTGCGGTTTTACTAAGGCTATTACACCTGGGACAATGTAGACAAGGGTAAGTCCCTTTAGTTGTTATATCACCCAAGAGTAGACATGTGGGTTTGCTTACATTAGTAATATGTTGATCATTACATAGTTGTTTCCTTAAATTATCACTGTTTTTATAACAGAATCTGGGTGAAGAACCCACTATATCCTTGATCTGCTTGTTCCCAGTGAGAACATTCCAGTTTCTTCTGATGATACATCTAATACTTTCAACTTCACTGGTATATTTAATGACATATTGTAAGGTATTACCATCACGAGTCAAATCCACAGGGACTTTATTTCTAAACCCATGGGTTGTATGTGACTCACAAATGTTGGCAGAATCTATGTCACCAATAATTTTCCTCCTGATATCTCTAACCATCTGCATATCATAGCCCCTTTCATTAAACAGATATTCTAACTTAGTGGATTCTTCATGTAAATCTTTCACATTCTGACAGAGTCTGAATATCCTGGTGAACTGACTGGTTACTATCCCACGAAGGTAAATGCTGGATGCATGCTATCAGCAGCCAGCAATGCATTTCTCCAGGCAGTTTTCCTAAACAATGTAGTGGTAATGAGTCCTTCATCAGTCAAACGATCGTAACATCTAAAAATTTACCTGGTAATGGGAGCTCTCTACCGTAAACTTCAAAAATTAGTGGTAGTATGCAGATGTTCCAATAATACTAAGAAATCTGTCCTGGGTCCTTCCCAAATTAGGAGTATATCATCCACAAACCTTTTATAATATTTAACCTGGTTAAAGGATGTATGACCAAACAGAAACTGTTTCTCCCACCAATAAACTACGAGGTTAGCATATGTGTTGGCACAGGGGTCCCCATAGCTACCCCCATGCCTGCAGGAAGAACTCATCTCCAAACATGAAAACATTATTGCTAAGAACTATATCCAACAATTATAACCAAAGTGATTCTATCAGTGGAGAATTGAGTTTCCTTGTGTAGTAGTTCTCTAATATATTGAATGCCTACCTCATTGGGGATAGATGTAAAGAGTTTCTCAACGTCCATGGTTACAAGTAGGTAACTTCCCCTAGATTTCTCTAAATGTACACTTTTCAGGGTCTCAAGTAGTTGGTAGGTATCCCTAAGTATATTACTACAGCTATCTACCACTGGACGTAAAATACTCTCAAGAAAGGTAGAAATGTGGGCCGTAACCCAACTCCCACCTGCTACAATGGGTCTCATGGGAATGGGCCATGTCTCCTTATGGACCTTCGGGAGGCCCTTAAGAATGGGTATGATCGGGTCAGTTTGCAACAGATACTCATATAACTCTAAACTGATCTGCCTGCATAGCAGTAGATCATAAATGTTATCCTTAACATTGTTCACAATGGTAGACACATGGTGTGTGGAAATACGATATCGTGTTATGATCAGATAACAGTTCAAACATGCACTTCTTATAATCCTCTGAGTCCATTAATACTACCCCCCCCCCTTTATCTGCAGGTTTCACAACTAATTTATCATTGCCCTTAAGCCAAGTTAGGGCACAATTTTCTTCTCTGTTGAGATTATAAAACCTCCCTTTCCTATTATGTTTGGAGGAAACAACATATATAAATCATTTTCACAAAGATCCAAAAACATTGTAACATTGGTTGTAATGGGGTGAAAAGGTACTCTTTTCTTAAAAATATGTAGTGGTTCATTTGAATTAATACCGCTATCATTGTTCGCAAAAAGAGTTTAAGACTAACACGCCTACAAAAGAGTCTCAAGTCCAGTAGTGTATCTTCTAGTAAGGCTCTAGCAGCAGGAATAAAAGAAAGGCCTCTGTTGAGAAGGCTGAATACAGCTGGATCAATAGCAACATTAGAAAAATTAAACACCAGAGTCAGTACCTTGTCCTTCTGTTGGACATGTTCCGCTCGACAGAATATTTATGTTTTCTTCCCCTGCTGCTGGAACGCCTCCCTTGTGGGGTAAACTTCCGTTGATAGGGTAAAAAGGGGATTCTTCATATCTTTCACATTTTTATTCTTGGATATGGCTCCTGTACAATGATGGTTCAGCAGGGCTTCCTGATTTGGTGGTGGTGTGTCCATACTCTGGATCTCAATAGGGTCCAAATCACGAATCCGGTTAGAAACCGTCACTGTCTGCACCGTAGGGTGGAGATCTAGAGATGATGATATAGGATCATTGGTAGCTTCTAAGCCAGCAGAGGCATGTGCCTGATGAGTGGTATTACGAATGGCATTAGCTTGTTCACCCTGATGTCTAGGCCACACAAACACTTGGCCATTTTGAAAGTCTGTGTGGTCTCTCTTTAATTTATGTTGCTTGGTTTTACTCAACCTTTCACCAAAAGATTTAACATGTGTAAAAACCGCACATAACTTCTCGCTACAATAATCAGAAGAAAAATTGTCGAGAATATATTGATAAAGAACATCTGTTTTGTTCCGAAGTTCAGTTTCTAATGGTGAAAAATAGGACAACAGGAGTCTCACATAATCAAACCCTAGATTAATATTTAAGTCCTGCCATTGCTTTAACAGAGACGGATGGGAGTCCCCATAGGTAGGCATGCAGAACACCCGCATGCCTCTGGGGACTACCTTATAGTGCAGACACGCTTCTAGGTGTAATCTTTGCCACAAATATCTTTGTAGTTGATAAAGGTTGTTTTCTAGCATTCTCAATTGGTCATGGAACTCTTGTAAATTTTCACCAGTGTCATTAGCATTTCTTAAAGTTGGTGCCTCATTCAAATCCAGTGACAATAAAGGGTTAATGTCTTGTACAAACAGACCTGTCCATAAGCGAGATCCCTCTCGACCCTGGAGTGGAAGCATTCCCAACATTTTGATTATCCATCGTGGGCACAGAGTAGTAGACAAACAGCAGAAGAAGATAACAGTACCAGGAATACTACTCACAGCTGAAGGTGCTCTCACCAAACAAAAAGAAGAAAAAGCTGTAAAATGTGAAAGCAGCCACCACGAATATCAGCAGGACATAGGTTACAGCAACTCCCAAGTAATGACCATAGGCAATCCTTCAAAACAGCAAGAACTTTTATTCAAATAACATGAATGAGCTTTTTCGCAGCCAAGCTATGCTTCTTCAGATATCAATTCAAAATGAAATCTGTAGTGCTTATATACAGCTTTTGGGCGGCTCATTAAACATACAAATGCAATTAATCAATTATAAATTAGTAGTCATAGAGACAAAAACAATCTAAACAGTTTAAAAAAAGTTTAAAAAACAGTTTGAAATGCATTACCTAAAACTGTTCATATAAATTATGCACATAGCAATGTAATAATGAATCTTAACAATCATTCAAATCAAACAACAAAATTTATCTAAAAACAGCTCCAAAGAATTCTACAACATCAGATATACATTTTAGTTCAGTATTATGCTGACCTACATTTTTCAAGCATAACGGCCATTGCTGTGTTCAGAATAATAAAACTAAATAAAACAACTCACTGCTCACTAGCGTGAATATATCAAAAATAGACATGAGGAACGCTGAAAATCTACGACCAAGCGTACAACATAAAAATAGAGCTTACTTTGCCTCAGTAGAACATTTCACGATCCAAAACCATGTATATATTTACAAACCATTTCTACTTTGTATATATTACACATCCAAAAGCGTTCATAGCTATAATGGAGAATCACGTGCTTCTGAAGGATGACTTGAAGAAGACAAGGCTTCTTCTGGGTCCTAATGCCTAGAGTATACATAACTTTACAAGCATTAAGCGTGTTTATAACAACTGCCAAGTTGCTTAAAACTTAATCATATCAATGAAAGGGCATTGGTTCAAATACCGTAACTAAATGCCTCCCTTCTATGAACATATAAACTAAATACATAGCTAATAGAGTGAGAAAAGTGAGGAAATACATACAGTATGTAAAAAATATATATACACAACCATAAAAGATATGTGCAAACAAGCATGAGAGCCTGTATATATGATGAATCCAAGCTCATCATATTAGCAACTAGACTATAAGACCTCTCTGAATGTCAAATAAAGCAAGAGCTTAAATAAATATAAATATAAATATAAAGGGTGACCTGTCTATGCTGATTAAAAGTGTATCAAGCCAACATAGGCTAGAAACCACCCTGCGATATGCCTACTAAGAGGCATTAAGATGCATGCATGAAACCTCATATCTTCATGCTGTTCTATATTGGACTTATGAAGAGGAAACATGTAGATATAAAATCAAAAGTTACAGAAAAATGATACCAGTGAATAATTCCTCTATATTAGAAATAATGTTCATGCCATAAGACAAGCTAATATTAATAAACATAGGGTATGTACTGGGTAAACCTCAAAAAGGGGTGTTAATGGAATGGGAGCACCCTCAGACCATGGCTAAAAAATAGACAAAGTCATACAAGAATATAAATGTTAAAGCCATCATGTCCAAACAGTATAATGGTAAGAGAACCCTACATATTTGAGAACAAAATAAAATATAGTAAACTTATACAATCCTATCTACGTTCAAGTAGTATAGGTTTTAAAGGTATGTAGCTATTCAGGCCCGGGGGAAGGTGTGCTGCTAACTTGAGTATCCAGTGTAACTCAGCCTTGGCTAGCATGTGTTCATTTTTTGAAGTTTACGGTAGAGAGCTCCCATTACCAGGTAAATTTTTTAGATGTTACGATACGTTTGACTGATGAAGGACTCATTACCACTACATTGTTTAGGAAAACTGCCTGGAGAAATGCATTGCTGGCTGCTGATAGCATGCATCCAGCATTTACCTTTCGTGGGATAGTAACCAGTCAGTTCACCAGGATATTCAGACTCTGTCAGAATGTGAAAGATTTACATGAAGAATCCACTAAGTTAGAATATCTGTTTAATGAAAGGGGCTATGATATGCAGATGGTTAGAGATATCAGGAGGAAAATTATTGGTGACATAGATTCTGCCAACATTTGTGAGTCACATACAACCCATGGGTTTAGAAATAAAGTCCCTGTGGATTTGACTCGTGATGGTAATACCTTACAATATGTCATTAAATATACCAGTGAAGTTGAAAGTATTAGATGTATCATCAGAAGAAACTGGAATGTTCTCACTGGGAACAAGCAGATCAAGGATATAGTGGGTTCTTCACCCAGATTCTGTTATAAAAACAGTGATAATTTAAGGAAACAACTATGTAATGATCAACATATTACTAATGTAAGCAAACCCACATGTCTACTCTTGGGTGATATAACAACTAAAGGGACTTACCCTTGTCTACATTGTCCCAGGTGTAATAGCCTTAGTAAAACGCAGGAATTCAAGCACCCGTGCATGGATATAACTTTTAAACCTAAATTTTATGCAGATTGCAATACAAAAATGTTGTTTATTTGGCTACTTGTCTTTTCTGCTCAGCCTTTACGTGAAGCTTAACCAAGAGGAGATTGCGTGATCGCATTTATAACCATCTCTATGAAATTAGAAGACAAGATGAGACCAATGCCTTGGCTAAACACATACAAGAATATCCCTCCCATTGTTTTGCCTTTAGAGTCTTACAGATTATTAGATCCACAGCTAGGAGAGGTAGCAATGAACACATGCTAGCCAAGGCTGAGTTACACTGGATACTCAAGTTAGCAGCACACCTTCCCCCGGGCCTGAATAGCTACATACCTTTAAAACCTATACTACTTGAACGTAGATAGGATTGTATAAGTTTACTATATTTTATTTTGTTCTCAAATATGTAGGGCTCTCTTACCATTATACTGTTTGGACATGATGGCTTTAACATTTATATTCTTGTATGACTTTGTCTATTTTTTAGCCATGGTCTGAGGGTGCTCCCATTCCATTAACACCCCCTTTTTTGAGGTTTACCCAGTACATACCCTATGTTTATTAATATTAGCTTGTCTTATGGCATGAACATTATTTCTAATATAGAGGAATTATTCACTGGTATCATTTTTCTGTAACCTTTGATTTTATATCTACATGTTTCCTCTTCATAAGTCCAATATAGAACAGCATGAAGATATGAGGTTTCATGCATGCATCTTAATGCCTCTTAGTAGGCATATCGCAGGGTGGTTTCTAGCCTATGTTGGCTTGATACACTTTTAATCAGCATAGACAGGTCACCCTTTATATTTATATTTATATTTATTTAAGCTCTTGCTTTATTTGACATTCAGAGAGGTCTTATAGTCTAGTTGCTAATATGATGAGCTTGGATTCATCATATATACAGGCTCTCATGCTTGTTTGCACATATCTTTTATGGTTGTGTATATATATTTTTTACATACTGTATGTATTTCCTCATTTTTCTCACTCTATTAGCTATGTATTTAGTTTATATGTTCATAGAAGGGAGGCATTTAGTTACGGTATTTGAACCAATGCCCCTTTCATTGATATGATTAAGTTTTAAGCAACTTCGGCAGTTGTTATAAACACGGCTTAATGCTTGTAAAGTTATGTATACTCTAGGCATTAGGACCCAGAAGAAGCCTTGTCTTCTTCAAGTCATCCTTCAGAAGCACGTGATTCTCCGTATAGCTATGAACGCTTTTGGATGTGTAATATATACAAAGTAGAAATGGTTTGTAAATATATACATGGTTTTGGATCGTGAAATGTTCTACTGAGGCAAAGTAAGCTCTATTTTTATGTTGTACGCTTTGTAGATTTTCAGCGTTCCTCATGTCTATTTTTGATATATTCACGCTAGTGAGCAGTGAGTTGTTTTATTTAGTTTTATTATTCTGAACACAGCAATGGCTGTTATGCTTGACGAAAATGTAGGTCAGCATAATACTGAACTAAAATGTATATCTGATGTAGAATTCTTTGGAGCTGTTTTTAGATAAATTTTGTTGTTTGATTTGAATGATTGTTAAGATTCATTATTACATTGCTATGTGCATAATTTATATGAACAGTTTTAGGTAATGCATTTCAAACTGTTTTTTAAACTGTTTTTTAAACTGTTTAGATTGTTTTTTGTCTCTATGACTACTAATTTATAATTGATTAATTGCATTTGTATGTTTAATGAGCCCGCCCAAAAGCTGTATATAAGCACTACAGATTTCATTTTGAATTGATATCTGAAGAAGCATAGCTTGGCTCATTTCATGTTATTTGAATAAAAGTTCTTGCTGTTTTTGAAGGATTGCCTATGGTCATTACTTGGGAGTTGCTGTAACCTATGTCCTGCTGATATTCGTGGTGGCTGCTTTCACATTTTTACAGCTTTTTCTTCTTTTTGTTTGGTGAGAGCACCTTCAGCTGTGAGTAGTATTCCTGGTACTGTTAATTAGCAAATGAATGCATGAATGAGTGACTGTATCAAAAGCTTTGCTGAGAGCAATATATTTCCCGCCCAATTCTGTCTTCTTTTGTCATTCTGAAATGAGTTCTGCAACGATACACACTGCTAATGCAAGACTGCTTTCTCTAAAGGCATTCCTGTTCATTGTCAGTTATATAGAAGTGCTTTTTCTACCCCCAACCCATGGCCTTTTCAGTACTATCAGGTTAAAAAGCCTATTAAAATACACAATTTAGGGTTCTGTTTGTGGATTTTTTTATTACTTAGTGACAGTTGGCAAACTGATCAGTGAGGACAATGTCCTTTCCTGGATACTGCAATTGTAAAGAAATAAAGCTGGTGTTTAGGAAACACGATAATGTGAACCACTCCTATTTTAGTATTTACAGCATGTCTGAACAGACTGCATCTCTAAATCAGGAAATATTACACAAAGGGAATGCAGTTTCATCAACTATAAGGACTTTTCTGCATCTATATCCTGAGACTAGGATATTTTACTGGCTGGCCAGATAAAGTCCAGCTGAACAACCGGTCAAGATTTCTAACACTTCCTGTGTTTTAAAGAATGCTATGGCCAGTTCATGCTGTTACCCTCTGCTGCATATTACTTCGCCAGTGTGAGAGACTTGCCTGCCAATATAAATTCCCCAGATTAGGGAAAACAGCGTAGGTGCTTCATTGTTGTGTAGTTAATAATTGTGAATGTTTTACACCTTGAAGAGTAAAATGAAGCATTTCAACTGTATAAGTTTGATTCCTACTATGAAAGCCACTCCACTCTATTATAGAGCCACTTTTTAAATAGCCCCTGACAAGTGACAGCATAATCCACATTTATTGTACTACATTCTCTCTAAAACACTGTGGTATAGCTAGAATAGTACAGTTATTACTCTACAGGTCGGATAGTTGATATCTCTGTATATTTAACTGTGTCTGATGCACTTACCTTTCACAGGCAGTCACTGATTGGTTTTCGTTGAAATGGAATTTCACGTGGTGGGTATTTACCTCCCCTCTGATGTACCTCCCACATATACCCTCCCATTACTTCCACATCACCCAGCCTCACTGTGCCCCTCCCCAAACACCTCCCTCTAACATTTCTTACAGCTGTTCTCATCTTAGCTCTCATTGGTGCTTATTACCATACATCTTATGAAATTAACCACTATATACCATTTCAAAACCCAAGGGACCATACCTACACCATACCTACTAATGCCACCCACTTTAACATCATTAGGGTCCACAACGTATGCAAGCATCTCTACCTAAATCTTCGCAAAAATCTCATGTAGTTCCAAATCACCATTAACAAAGAGATGTACACTTCTACTTATTAAACTATCCAAACTACTCTTGAAAGGGTTATGCCAGTTACAACTACATGGTGACATCCACCCAAACCCTGGCCCAGCTTCATAAATTCAAATTCCCAACAATAAAAACCTGGACAATGGGCATCAACTATAACACCCACGACAAGTGTAATGATCATAAATTTGAACATTAGAAGCCTAGCAAAAAAGACCCATGACTGTCATGCCTTATTATCATATTACACGTCAGACATTGTTGCCCTTACTGAAATCTGGCTAAAGCCAACATTATCCGATAATGAAGTGCTCCCACCTGACTATAACATCTATAGAGCGACCGCCAAGGTAGAAAAGGAGAAGGGGTTGCAGTACTCTTTAAAAACTCCCTTGATATCATAAAAATAACTACAAAAATCCCTTAATTTACTAATGCTGAAATTTTAGTCACCAAACTCAGAATCAACAGTAGGAAACACACAAATATTATATGTGGAGACCCCCCCCCCCCCGGCAATACTATAACCACACTTGAAAACATTCTGCGATGGTTATCTGAAACCAGCCCCCAGGAAACCTATTTGATAGGAGACGTTAACATCGACTGGAACACCTGTTCCACTATGAACCCAAGCAAACACCTAAACCTATATACCTTTAAAGAGGTAATTAATACCACTACCAGAATATACATCAGAAGTAAAAAACAGAGCATCTTAGATTGGATCATCATTAATAACAGCCGTCACCCCAATACATCAGGGACTCTCCCAGATATCATAAGTGACCACCAACCCACCTTTATTCTAAGATTCTAGTTTCACCATAAACATATGCCAGTCCTGCAAACTATTAGAAACAAGAAAAAAAAATCAACCCCATAAAGTTCAATGTAGAACTTAAAAACTATAACTGGGCTATACTTTACCATCTAACACTGGAAGAGGCAGTTCAGCACTTCAATGCCATTTTCTTGTCTGTCTTGGATAGACATGCTCCAGCTTGGACCATTAGATCCAAGCCAAAAATTGCACCTTGGATAACAAATGAAACCAAAATAAAAATAACAGAATAAACTCTGGAATCACTGCAGAAAGACCAAGTCCCCTACAGATCAGCAGCTCTACCATGAACTTAGGAATAGCACAAAAAAGTTAATGTACCTGGATAAGAAAAACTACTTTCTTAATCTACAAACAATATATCAAAGAAACTCAAAAAAAGTCTGGACAGAGATAAAGTACTGCAACCAGGCAAAACTACTACCCTATCCTCAACACTTAACAATTACAACCAACCAAGTGACATAGGTGAAATATTTAATACATACTTTACAGAAACAAACCACACAACCAATCTTCCCTCAACCTCCCCTCTATCTGACCTCTCTTTTAACCTCCAACCAGCACCAGCCAATTATATCAGAAAACTACTAGCCAAACTAAAACCTACAACCCTAGCCACTGATCAGCTCCCAGCTGAATTCCTTTAGATTGCATCAGATGCCATATCTGTGCCAGTTGAATCATTAATAGATCAATAACTGAATCAACTATTCCCCCAATTTGGAAAATTGCCCATGTAGTCCCCCTGCACAAAGGTGGTAGTTCCACTGACCTATCCAATTATAGACCTATAGCAATACTCTCTCCTTTAGCTAAAATCTTGGAACGTTGCATTCACAAGCAACTTATGCAATACCTCACTAACAGTAGACTCCTATCCCAATCTCAACATGGTTTCAGACCAGCCCACAGAACAACTACTGCATTACTAACATTTACAAATATCATCAGTCTTCACAGAAGTAATGGTAAATTTTCATCTGCACTCTTCCTAGACCTGTCAGAGGCCTTTGCCATGGTTAACCACTCATAATTGTTATACTCTTTACAAAACCTGGTCTTAGACAATCACTCTATTGCCTGGTTTCAAAACTACCTAGAGGGAAGAGAACAGGCAGTTCAATTGCAGAAAAGCTTACCCTCACCACTACCAGTATCCATAGGGGTCCCACAAGGTTCTATTCTGGACCCCTTGCTTTTCTCCATTTTCATCATTGACCTGAATACTGCTAGTCCTGACACCAGCATCATTCAGTATGCAGATGATTCTACACTTATCTGCTCTGCATCCTCATTCTCTGAACTACAAACAATTACCCAGACCACTTTTACTTCAATTGAAAACTGGCTCATTAACAACGGTCTAATACTAAATCCTAAAAAAACAAAGTTGCTACTGTTTACCCCACCCGTAACATCAAACCACTTCCAGCCTTTAGTATCATTTCCAGCAATGGCACATTAATTGCCCCTGCCTCGCATACTAAACTGCTGGGAGTGGAAATTGATAACCTAAAATTTTACCTGCATGTAAATCAGATAATTAAAAATACACATAAGAAACTGGGCTGCCTTTACAGGCATCAATCCTTCCTATCCTGTAATGCCAAAGCTACCATTGCTCACTCTCATCTCCTTTCAACACTATTATATGCATCCTCCATCCTAACTAACCTATCCAAGTCTGAGCTAAACAAACTTTCTGCATGCTAGAATAAGATTGCAAGATTTGTCACTGGATCGGCCAATCAAACACGTCACTGTCTTTCTCTCAAAAAGCTGAACTGGCTGGAATTTCTCTGCTACAACCAAATTGTATTTGCTCATTAAAATATTAATGCAACCAGACAGGGTACCATCATTAAAAAACATAATTATGCCTCAAACCACCTCAAGACCTCTCCAATCAAGTGACAAGCTCCCAATGTAAATAACTCAGCTGGGTTTTCCTTATTTTCTACTCATGTTGCTAAATCATGGAATCCTCTCCTATCAGCCTTAACTCTTGAATCATCTCATACAACTTTCAAAAAAACTGTCAAATCGCATGCAATGGATCACTGGACCTGCCTCTGCTCATCCCCTGGTTGATCCTGCTTCCCACTCATTTACCCTGCTAATAACATTGTTTACCTACCTTCAACTACCCTACTATTGATACTAACCTTGCCATGTTAATTAGCTAGGAAATTTACCTAATGACTCACTATGTATCTTGATATATCCTAATATGGATTTTAGTGTATAATAAACCTTAACTAACTGTTATTTCATGTAAAACTGTATCTCAATATATGTTATTATTTCAATGTATGTAATTATTTAATGTATAGCTGCATCTCAATATTTATTCAGTGTATGTAATTTTTTTCATTTATAGCTACATTTCAGTGCATGTTTTCTATGTTCTGATCTTGTTGTATTATGTCTAAGTTTCTTGTTAACTGGAGCGTTTCTCCCCGGGCCTTCGCTGAAAATGATATGTATCCAGTCGGACTAACCCGGTTAACAAATGTTAATAAAATAAATAAACAAGGCTAATGCAGTGGGCCAGTTAGGCATTTATCAAAGAGCTTCCCTGTTTTTGAAAGCACTCTGACACATCTAGTTGCTACAGTGATTTGATTTGCCTTTTCTTTCAGAAACAGAGCATGCAGTTTAAGATTTCCAGTCATTCTGGGATATAATGTACTTGGTCAAATTGTTAACGAGAGGGATAAGTGTCTTACCACCAGGTTTTCTTTGTTTTGAAAGATGAGGAATGACATCTTTCATTACCAATATTGTAGATAAAGTGCTTTGAGAAAGCTTTCACTATTTTGTTGTCATTGGTGTGAACTTCACATTCTAAATTATGCTTGACTCTGTATCACTTGCATGCATTTTATATATAGCAAAAAAAAGATTTCTTGTTATGCTTGACACTTGCAAATTTTAGTTCAGTTACTTTTTGTTGATTAATTTACACAGTTTTGTATTCTTCTAAGGAGTTTTCAGAACAGTTAATTTTTTATTTTGTTATACAACGTGTCCCTTTGTTGACTCATTTCTTCATTATGTGCTCATCATGTCTGTCTGCTGTTACAGTTTTTGAATCTTCCCTCTTTTGCTATCTTTGTTGATAAATTATGTGAATTTCTCTTATGATTATTAAGTAAATTTTGATGTCCAGGTTGCTAGTTATACCAGCCCTGTGTATTTCATAATGTCACACTTTGTTTTCTAGTACAGTTTAGACTAGTTTTAGTCCTGCTTCCTCCAGGGTTTTTCTTGTATTTCTAGACTAGTCTGTTATCTACATTGTTCCACATTGATCTCTTTAGTCTGAGATCTTTAAGATCTTGTATATCGTGGAATTCTTTAGAGATGTGGTCTGGTAAACTTCCTTCCATTGGAGGCTGTTGAGTATTTTTTTTTTTGGGGGGGGGGGGTCAACATAAAAAATAATTGGTCAGTTTCATAATATTTATTATATGGTTTTATTTCTGTTGGTTTAATGGTAATTAGGGGTGAATCAGTGTATTTAAATTGAGCTCAGTAACAGTTTTCTAATTTCCTTGAAAAAGTCTCTGAATTGCCAGAGACAAAAACGCTTGGAATACTGTTCTTATCTTTTGGATTATTGTTTTTTATGTGCCTGCATCTTTCGTATGTTTTATTGAATAAATTCCTGGATAAACTGTGAGTCTGCTTCTGTACCTGAAACCACTGCTGCTGTTTCTGTTATTTGGAAGTTTGTGTTGCTTACTCCGTTTTATTGTTTTTGGGAATGGCAGTGGTGGTCTCGGTAGGGGGCACCAGTAGCAAATTTTGCAATTTGATTGTAACAGGTGTTGACTTTGACAATTTCAGTTTTGGGTAAGTTGGTGAGAATGAGTGAGGCATAAAATAATGTGGTAAGGAGGTAAGTTTGAGCAATGCCAAATTTTTTGTGGATATTTTTAATGGTTTGATTTATATGCTGATCAAATTTGAGGTTATTATCAATGGTGACTCCTAGCAATTTAGTGTGTGTGTCAAGGGAGGTGACAGACTATCCCTGGACACAGTATTAAATGGGCTGTGTATTGTGGTAGATTTGTTAGGTGTAAATAGCAACAGTTTGTTTTTTTGGGGATTTAGTATTACGTTTTTGTTAAGAAACCAGTTTTCAGTGGTATGGAAGGCTTTTTGGGTTATAGAGAGGAGTTTCTGAGGGTCATTGGCTGAATAGATGAGTGTGGCCTTGTCCCTTCTGATAAGACTCAAGGCCTGCAAAAACTACAAGCACTGCTGGTGAGGAAAGTAATCTCTTTTTTGACTGTGAGTTGCTTAAACTGATAGAGCCACTTTCTGTTTTACCTGTTCCTTTTTGTTTTCTGTTTTGAGAAATCTGCTTGATGTGACCTTTTTGCTCTATGTGGCAGATATACACTTAAATTACCCAGGCTGCATATTTCACACATTTTCTTTTCACTGGTTAATTTGTTTCCTGGGAGATACTTAAATACACAGACTATATCTGTGGTCCTGTCCATTCTGGTAAGACTCAAGGCCTGCAAAAACTGCAAGCACTGTTGGTGATTCCCTGAACTTTCCTTCTCCATAAGGTCCCTAAACAATATTCCTATAGAAGTCGAAACTAGCACAAAACTCCTTGGCATTTCCATTGACGACCAACTAAAATTTGATCTTCAAATTAACAATTGTATAAAAAAAAAACACCAAAAGCTAGGACTACTGTACAGGAACAACAAATTCCTAACTATTGAAGCTAGGATTTCTCTTACCCCATGCCTACCTTCTACCATGCTTAACCTATTGTTCCCAAATACTCACAAATCTGAACTCCTTCCTACTTACCAAATTAGAATCAACCTACCACAAAATAGCTAGATTTGCACCTCAACAAACATGTAAATCTCACCACTCTCTCTCCCAAAAATACCTGAACTGACCCGAACTACCTCACCTGTTCCTACAATCTCAACTCCAAATCATACTCTACATCCTATATCAGCCTAATTTCTGCCCAAGTCTGTCTTCTCTCATCTCTCATTACTCCCCTACCAGACTTCTCCGAAGCTCAACCCAAGACCTACTAAAAGTCCACAAACCCAAATTCAGCACAGGGTGCAACTTGTATAGCTACCATCCCCCTATTGCATGGAACAAACTCCCACTAGAAATAAGGTCCCTGACTCACCCCAAACAATTTAAGCTAGCAACCAAAGACTACTTTAAAAAACACCGGACCTGCCATTGGACTCACCTTCCCTGATTATTACCTACCTTTTATAGTACAGTCAAACTTACTTATTAAAACTTACCATTAACTGCTTCATCTTATGCTTCCTATGCAACCTCCAAAGCTTCTTCTATACTCTGCTACCTGAAATTCTTATGTAACCTTTTAAGTTTCTGCTACTCTGCATACAAAACCTTATATTTACTCATCTCTCTTTTTAAACCAAAACATACAACTTATTCTACTTTTTTAACATTCTCCTTTTTGTTTATAGTACTGTTATATCTGTCAACAATATACATGTATGCAGCTTACGTATTTTAACTACCAAAATTCTCTATTGCTATTTTTATTGAAATGTATCTGTATTGCTATTTCTATTGCATTATATAACTTTGGAGCTTTTCTCCCCGGGCCTCTGCTGAAAAAGAGTAATAGCTCAGCTGGACACTCCTAGTCAACAAATGTAAAATAAATAAATACAATTTTTCCTACTCACCCTCCCATTCCTTGAGCTGCTTTTTAAATGTAATTTTTAAGTTGCCAACGCTTGCTGTAAATTGAGCCTTTACAAGCTCTTCCCTTTCTACACTGCTGTTTATCTTGAATTATTTATTTCCCTTTCTTTGTGCTTATTTTGAAAAATAAGTGCATTTTTGCCTGTTATTGTATGTTCTACTTATTTAATTACTCTGAATTCATTATCTAGCTAGCTGCTGGATAAAGTAGTGTATTTTTACATTCTAGGGAGCTCTTTTCTGTGTTTTTACATCAGGAGGAGAGATGATTTTCCATCTACTGAGAGTGGGTGGTAGCCTGGTCTGTAAAGATTGGGATAATACACTAGAAATCCCACGTGCAGTTGTTTTTTTGTCTGGAGGCCTTATTAATTGGCCTACCTTGTTTTTACTGCCTTTATAAATTCTAAACAATTGAGTAACTCTTGGCTCATTTCTACAAAGCATATTGCTTTTATTGAATAATCACACTTTTATAAGCTGTTTAAAGTATACTGCTGCAATCCTGAATTACTTATTGCTTTTCTGTAAGTTTGTTTTTGGTACAATTGCAATTCAGATACTCTTTTACTGTGCTTTTACATTAGGAGAACTGGAATTATTTATCTAGTGGCAGTAGGTGGTTGCATGGTCTATCTGAATTGGGAAGCACACAAAAGGGCTCTAAGTGTGGTTGTTTTATTGGCCAGAGGGCTCAGTAGTTAGTTTTCTGTATTTCCAGTGCTGGTATAAATTTGGCACATTTGGATGGAGCTGCTTGCTGTGCCAATGCCTTGTGCAGAAGCAAATCTCTAGAAGCACATTTTCCCTTTAGAACTGTCCATAAAGTGGTACCCTTTAAGGCAGTAAACATGGAGCAAATGCCTTACATATTGACAAGCTTAGAGCAGCTAGCTGCACATAGAGTTGCAATTCTGCTAATACTTTATAACCTAATCTGCCTCCACCCCCCTCCCAAAAAAATTACCCTTAGTAGCCTACTGTAAACTCCTACATGCCACATCCTTGTAGCTCACCAATTAGGGAACCAGGCAACTCAGATATGCAGTGTCCTAATGTCTATGCAGTCAGTCTGGAGGATAGGGGTATCAAACCACACATGCAGCATTCCCCACACATAGCACACATCACAGATGTAGGCCAGTATATTCTGAGGCACCTACATGTAATCTTCCTAAACAAAAAAGACCTCCTAGAACACCTCTCAAAAGAGATTATCCTCAGCAAACCCAAAAGCACTTAACAAAAGCAACATCTAACAACATACATACAGCTCCAATCAGTGGAGCCCTTAATACAAAGACCATAGGGCAGGCAAACACAATTCCCTGCACTCTAGTCATAGGATACTCCATTCTAAGACATACTGATGCCCTTCTAACCAGGCTGAAGAAGAAGATAATGGTTAGTTGCCTGTCTGGAGCAAATATCTGCCACATTATGCATGCAGTCCAGTATGAGTATGATTCCATCACAGTCCATGAAGGTTCATAGGTAGGTACTAGGCTATCGGCCCTAGAGCCTATACAAGCCTAGTCAAAAAGGTACCCTGGCTTTCACCACCCAAGAAAATTATTTTCCTGTGGCCCTGTCGAGCAGAGCCACAGAGGTGATACCCGGGGTGAATTTCCTATTTCCCATCCAATCATCAAGATTTTTCTTGAAGAGTGCTAATGAGGAGCTTTGTTTGATATAGATAGGTAGTTTGTTTCAGAGTATGGGAAGTCTCTGGGACAGGAATCTATCCCTCCAGCATGTTCTGTTTATTGTGGTGACAAGGTTTAGGTCCCTAGAGCGTGTAGCTCAGAGGGATTGGGATTTCTTTAAGTGGAGCATGTCCAACAACTCTGAGTTTGACATAGCTTTGTATGTTAGGCAGAGATCCCCACTGAGTAGGCGATATGCAATGGAGTAAAGCTGGAGTTTTTTTGAGATGGTCTGCATAGGGAATCTCTTTGAGGGCAGTAATTCTCTTTGTGAGGTATTTCTGCGGCCTTTCAAGTTGTTGTAGATGTCTTGAGGGTACATACTAAAAGGGGCGTTGTACACTATAATGAGTCTAATGAGTGACGAGTAGAGGGGAACAAAGACATCTTTTTTCGTGGATGAGAAACCTTTTGTGATGAGGTGTGCCACGTAGAAGGATTTCCTGACCACTGTGGCGATGTGATTATCAAAGGAGAGACTACTGTCCACCTGTGTCCCAAGGTCTCTTATCAAACTTTTTGTGTTAAGTAGATTTCTACCTATGTGATAGCTCATGGGTACAGAGTTTTTACCAAAGGGGATGACAGTGCACTTTTTGACATTGAGCTTGAGGCCATGGCTTTGACACCAGGCATCTGTCTCAGTGAGGCCCTTTTGTAAGATGTCCACATCGTTAGGAGTTTCAGTTATGGCTCCTAGTTTGCAGTCATCTGCGAACTTCATCAGCCAAAGACCTTCTGTGTAAGCCTGTACCTCAGAAAAGTAGATACCAAACAGGAGAGGACCCAGGACTGAACCCTGTGGTATTCATCTTGTCACTGGTCTGAAGTAGGATTTGGAGTCTGCTACTTTCATAGTGTGGGTTCTGTCAGTGAGCCAGTTGGCAACCCATCTTGTGACATAGGGATTTATACCTAGTTTAGTGAGTTTATCTTTACTTCCAGAGAGGGGGGTGGTGTCAAAAGCCTTGGTGAGATCTAGATAGGCTGTGTGAAGCACCTTACCCTCGTCTACGGCTTTGGTGACTGCTTCAAAGAAGTCAATCAGGTTTAGGAGACATGATCTTACTTTTACAAATTCGAACTGAATGGGATCCAGAGTTTGGAGATTACCAATGTCTTTGTTTATAAGTTCCATGATGACATGCATTCCATGGCCTTGCAGACCAGGCTCATTAGGCTAATGGAGCGGTAGTTCCCGGGGTCTGTGGTGGCTCTCAATTTGTGGAGTGGGATAACCGTCACTGTGCTCCATTCAGTGGGAACAAAGCCTGTGGTGAGGCTATGATTGAAAATGGTGCTTAGATGGGGTGGCAGTTCATTCTGTAGTTCATGTAGAATGCAGCCTGGGATGTCAGGTCCCATAGATGCTGTGTTCTTGGCTTTGGAGAGTGTTTTTTTTACCTGTGCAGCTGTGATTACAGGAACTTTGCATTCTTCCGGTATAGAGACGGGTCCTTTAGGGGGTGGGGGGTAAAGTTAGCACTGAACCTATCTGCCAGGATGTTGGCAATCTCAATTGGTTCTGTATATTTAGTGCCATTGTGGTGTAATTCAGGGCAGATCTGAGTGTTGCCATTGAGATTCTTGACATAGATATAGAATGCTTTATGGCTGTCTTTAAAATCAGTGGCAATTTTGTTTTCATAACTAGCTTTGGAGGATTTTATGAGGATCTCTGCTTCTTACTGAGGCTGAACAGGGAGTTGTTCCAGTCATGGGATTTTACTCTTTTTTGCAACAGTTTCTTTCATCTGTTGTAGAGTTTTGGCAGGGGACCACCAGATTGGCTTCCTTTTTTTGGAGGATAGCATATTGGTTGTGATAGGGATAACACAATCCATGCACTCATGTAAGTGCTTATAAAGTGCATTTGTGTAGGATTTAGCAGTCGTACCTCTATTGTCCATCTGCATGGGTGTCGTGAAGTTTGCCACTTCTGTCTTAAGAAGTGTGAAGTTGACTTTGATGACATTTTTACGGTGGTTTCCCTAATTGGTGGTGGGGACAGGATGTGGATGTCTAAGCTGATTAGCTTGTGGTCGGATCTGACCAGCGAGGAATTGACCTGTGGTGTGGAAAACTAGTCTCCCATGTTGGTAATGACCAGGTCTAGGATATTGCTCCCCCTGGTGGGGGTGTGGATAAGTTGATCCAAGGCGTTGGAATTTATGAATTCCAGAAAACGTTGAGCAAAAGATTTGGTACATGAGTAGTTTTCCCATTTAATGGTGGGGTAGTTGAAATTGCCCATTATTAGGGTGTTGGGTTTTACCCTAATATTTTCCAGTGTATCAAAAAATGAGGAGTGGGAATCCTGGGGCATGGTGGTGGTTCTGTAGCAAGTTACAATTTGGATTAAGGTCTTGCCCAGAGTTAGTTGCACTTGGATAATCTCGGATGCATTATGCTGAGCAACCAACCTGGAGGTGTGGATATCCTTAATGAATATGGACATGCCCCCACCTTTAGTGTTTTGGTCCAGGTTAGGTGGGTGAAAGGTGTGTCGTTCTGGGTTAAATGACCAAAAAGTGTGGTATGAATTATAGCCTGGTAATGCAGGGGTGCTCTCTGGAGCTTTGAACCAGGTCTCTGTCACTGCACAAATGTCGATGTTCTCCATTTTAATGAGTGCGTTCGAGTGACTGCATTTTGAGGTTTAGACTTCTAGCATTGAGCAGCATTACCCTCAGATTTTGCTTGCTTGTACCTGTTACAGTGGTGAATTTGTCATTTGAACCTTGCCTAAAAAAGGCACTATAGCGGTGACAAAAGCCTTAGCCAGTATCTGGAATCCCAAGGGCAACAGGTGCATGCCATCTCTGGCAAAGCATCGTGGTCTGTTGATCATGTCATCCCAGGCAGACAGATACTGGATCCCCTTAGAATAACACCAGAAGCTTAGCCAATTGTTGAAGTCAATAATTTTGTCCTTGTACTGTGGTATCATTCTGGGTGATGGCAAGATTCTACTCAGGGCTAAGGTCATACCTGCCTGGGCTACAAGATCAGAGAGCTCCCCATGTCTCTTTTCTGTAGTTCAGAGAGGTACATCTCAGGTCATTCCCACCAACATGGACAATGACAGTGTCATATTTGTACTTGTTGTGGAGTGACCTGAGTGGTGCATTATGTGGCAGATTCTGGCACTCGACAGGCAGCTGACAGTAACTTTCTGCTTGTTTAGCCTGGTTAGTGGGAAATCAGTGTGCTTGACTATAGAGTCACCTGTGACTAAAGTGTTGAGTACGTTGTTATGCCTTATGGGCTGTGGTTGAGTGGCACACTGACTTTGTTGGCTGTGTGTCATTTGGGTTGTGTTTGGTAGTGGATGTTGCATGCGTTTCTGCTTTGGAGGTCTCTGTTGCTTGAGCAGATTTTTATTGAGAGCCTCTGCGAATGTAGGTGTGTGTTTTGGTGGTGTAGGTTTTGAGGGACTATGTGATGAATGTGGTGTGGTGCATGTGTTTACCTTCTCCTCTTGACTGTCTTGTCCAGTCTTAGGTGAAGAGAGCTTTGCTTCAAGTTTGGCTATATAAGTGCATCTCTCACAGGTTGTAGTGTTGGGTGGTAGGAGGAGAGGATTGTCTATGTACATGAGGCAATTCCTGCATTGCAGCAACATGCCCAGATTCATCAAGTAGACAGGAGAAAACACTGGGAACTGACCCTTAGACATGCTTGGATAGGTGCTTATTTAAGTACTAAAAACTGTTTTCTTCAAGACAAGTGAGGAAAGTTGAGTGCTGTAGTAATTTGTAGCTTAGTTAGTGCTTACAATGAATTCTGAACAAGTGCTGAGCTCAAAGAAACAGATTTGAGTGCTAAAGCTAAAAAACTGGCTAGCTCTAAGGGAAAATTTGAAGAGCAGACTTTATGGCGCCAGGAATAGTTTAACCCTAGCTAAGCGGTGATACATAAAGTGTATTTTTTTAATATAACACTAGCAAACTGATTTAAACAAATTAACCAATAAAAAGCTAAAAACTGAGCCCCAGTCCAGCAGTCTTTAATCAGACAAGTTCTAACTGTGCACTCCTGCCACTAGGGTGCAGGGGGTCCTTCTCCAAAAAAGATGGTCTGGATTAGTGCTCAAGTTATACAAACAAAGCTAGATTCAGCAGGTATGAATTCAGTCTATGCTACAGCAAACAATGTGTACCAATTTCAGAAAGAAACAGTTCAAATAAGCAGGCACAATAAGCCTTTAACCAGAAACTCCCAGCTCAGAAGGGCAGAATCTACCCTATCCTCCCACAAGAGTGCAGACCATACCTTCTTAATGTAAAATAACTAGCCCGAAGCCCAAGTACTTAAACCAGAACTAATACACTTTTAGAATAACAGACACTAAGCCTTCAATCAGCAACTCCCAACTTAGAAGGATGTAAGCTACCTGTCCTGCCACAACAGTGCAGACCACAAATCTTCTTAATGTAAAACAACTGGTCTGAAGCCCAAGTGCTTCAAGCAAAGGCTTAGAATAACAGTTACAGTTTAATCAGGCAAGTAACAAGCAGTAATAAATGCAGCAGAATAAATGCAATAAAATAGGAAGAAACACAAATACAGTAAATCAGACGAATAAAGTGCAATTTTTTTCTATAACAATAGAAAATGAGCAAGCTGATTTAAACAAATTACCCTATTAATCAGTAAAAAATCTCAAAACTGAGCCCTGTTCCAGCAGTCTTCAGTCAGACAAGTTCTAACTGCACATTACTGCCACTAGGGTGCAGGGGAACCTTCTCCAAAAAAAGATGGCCTGAATTAGTGCTCAAGTTATACAAACAAAGATAGATTCAGCATTCCTGAGTTTAGTCTAAGCTACAGCAAACAAGCCGCACCAATTTCAGAAAGAAACAGTTCAGATAAGCAGGCACAATAATCCTTTAACCAGAAATTCCCAGCTCAGAAGGGCAGAATCTAACCTCTCCTCCCACAAGAGTGCAGACCACAAACCTTCTTAATGTAAAATAACCGCACTGAAGCCCAAGTGCCTAAACCAGAACTAATATACTTTTAGACCCTGAGCCTTCAATCAGCAATTCCCAATTTAGAAGAATGTAAGCTACCTGTCCTGCCACAACAGTGCAGACTAAAAACCTTCTTAATGTAAAACAACTGGTCTGAAGTCCAAGTGCTTAAATGAAAAGGCTTAGAATAACAGTTACTATTTATTCAGGCTACTACCAAGCAGTAATAAATGCAGCAGAATAAATACAACTGAGTAATTTTAAGAAAGAGGCAAAAGCAAAATAAAGTGCAATTATTTATTTATTTATTTGTTTGTTTTTATTTTTAAGTAAAGTGCAAGGAGAGAGGAAGGAGGAGCAGAAGAAAAATGCAAGGTTAAGAACCTAAGTGGGTTGGCCTTCTCAAATGTTCTCTCTGTAATAAGTAGAGTGAACGCCAGACTGGGAGGGCTGTCCCAGATCAGATTTACAGTAGGGGTGGGCAACTGCAAAGCCACCAACTATAACAACTCTATAAGAATAGGGTGGGAGGGAGTGGGGGAAAAACTGTTTCAGGACAGATGAGAAACATAAAACAATGCCAGAAAATATATAAAATAATTCAGTCAGGCAACATTAAGACGATGCAGAACTCTGAAAGGTTAAAATGCCAAGAAATATACTTATCAATTAGCGATATCTTTCCAGATTGTTTGAGAATCACATCAACCAGAACACCTGGAGTTTCCAACAGTGTAGGTGTAAATAACCTGAGACATACCTCCCTAGACTATATGAAGAGAGGAGCTTCATATCTCTTTGAATATGTGTCTCAGGCTAGTATGAGCCTAGCACTGAGCAGCATATTACCTTCACCAAGAATGATGGTGTCATTTTAAGGGGATCCACTATTTGATATCATGGGAAGACATGATTAACAAACCATATTGCTTTACCAGGGATGGGTCTGCACCTTCCCCGATTAAGTTTTCGAATACTGGCTAAAAGTTTATTCTTCCCTATAGAGCCCTTTTTCGGCAATGCCAAATTGAAAAACCTACCAACATGGCAAAATCAACTGAACCTGAAGTTGTTACTGGTAAATGACAGGAGCCTAAACAAAAAAACTAAATTCCCACCAACCTCTCCTCGACCTAGAGAATATAGATATCTGTGCAGTTACTGACTCACGATTTAAGGTTGCAGAGAGTACTGTGGCAGTGCAAGATTTCAATGCCTCACACACTTTTAGACCAGTAGCTGCACAAATGGGGGCTAGAGATGGAGGTGTCTCAATAGGGTCTATATCACATAGTCGAAGTTTTATAACTTTGAACACGGAATGTTCTAACCATTCTATCTGAAGTTACAAAACTTCGACTAGTGATTAAAAAAAAAAAAGTAAAAACAAAATAAACTGTTGTAAGCAGGGGAGGGCAAGCTCCCCTGCACCCCCCACAACCCCCACTATTTAAATATACCAACTCCAAGATCGCACCACATTGAAATGAATGGAAACTTTCCCTTATGGAGATTTCTGTTTAAATGCTTGAACTTGTACAAGTTTGAACTTAAGGTCTCGACTATATGGGATTCAAACTTGTACAAGTTCGACTATGTGGTAGGAACCCATCTCAGTATACATCAGTAACAAGCATATCTCTGGGTTGGTTAAACAGTATGATGAGCTGGAGCTTCTGCATTTGCAGGTCACCACAGATAAAATCCCATACCATGTTCTAGCAAGCTACAGGTCATCCTCTATGCCCCATGAAACTTATAGTGCATACTTAAGCCTTTTGGAGAAGCTCACCATCCAACCAAACATCTTGCTTATGGGGGACTTTGATTTTCCTTCTATGTATTGGAAATCCTACATGGCCCCAAGTCTGCAGGCACAGAGATTGCTGGACTTGTAAATACAAATGCCCTTTACCAGCAGTTAGTGCATATGCCCACTAGAGGTTCCAACATACTTGACTTTGTACTAACAAATATGGAAGAATGCTGCAGCACCCCAAATGTCACATCTTCCCAGGTAAGGTCTGCCCATAAAACTGTCTCCTTTGAAATCAAAATTAACTTGGTAACACCAGTAAACCAAGTAACTGTTAGGAACTGTTCCAAGGCAACTACCTTTTATTAAGTAATAGTTTGTCAAAATGCAGGGCCCCTCCAAATCAAGAAAAAAACAGCAGCCTATGTGGAATTGTTCACAGAAACTCTGTCCAACCAGGTGAATGAATGCATAGAGAGCTGTTGTACTTACAGACATATGCCCAAAACTAACTCCCAAAACAAGCCTGGTATTATCTCAGATTAAGCAGATTATGCAACAAAAGGGAAAAAAAATCATGGCTAAAATAAGGAAGTGTAATTCTCAAAGAACTCTCTCATCAAAGTAAACAGGCAGCTAAGAGGGCAAATTAAGTCCATTAAATCCAATTTTGAAATCAAGATAACCTCACAGGCAAAAGACAACCACAAAGTCTTCTTTAGCTATGTCAGAGACCTCAAAGGCAGCCCACAGCAGTGTGCTGAACTGGTGGTTAATTGAGCCACATCCACTGAGATGGGCAATATAGTGAATCAGCAGCCTGACAGATTCATTTCCAATTTAACTTCCCACTTGCCCCCATCCAGTTCCCAAGAAATACATTCAAACACAACCCCACCCATTATAAATAGAAAGCATGTCCTGGTTGCACTTGCTAAGGCCAAGAACACAGCCTCAGTGGATGCCTATAATATCTCAGGATGCCTCCTGAATAGTCAAAAAACATGACCTGTCAGGGCCACTGGAGTTAATATTTAACTATAGTCTTAAAACAGGCTTCTCGCCATGAAAACAGAAAGCTCCAACACTTATCCTTCTTTACAAGGACAGACCATCAACAGATCCCGTAAACTCTTGACTAGTCTTGTATGCAAAGCCATGGAAAGAATTATCATAGAAATTATCAACAAAGACATAGGAGACCTTCAGACATTGGATCCATCCCAATTTAGTTTTGCCAATGTAAGGTCATGCTTACTAAACCTGATGGACTTCTTTGAGAAGGTCACCAAGGCAATAGAAGATGGTAAAACAGTGCATACTGCGTCCCTTGATTCAGCTAAGGCATTTGATACAATACCTCATTCTGGTATTGTTAACAGACTTATGGAATTAGGCATAAACCCTCATATAACATGTTGGATAGCCAGCTGACTCACAGATAGGACCAAGGAAGTAAGGACTTATGAGACCATGTCCTCAAGGCTCTGTGTGGACCCCCTCCTGTTTGGCATCTACTTCTCAGAATTCAAGGCTAATGTCAAAGGCCTATGGCTGGTCAGGTTTGCAGACCACAAACTGGGAGCAGTCATAGAATACCCCCACGACACTAACATCTTACAAGAGGGTCTAACAAAGACAAATGACTGGTGCCAAAGCCATGGCTTAAAACTCAATGCAGAGAAATGCACTACATTACCTTATGGAAATTTGACCACCTCAGGAAACTACATCATCAATAAAACACCTCAAAACATTTTCACACTAGTCAGGGATCTGGGAACACATATTGACAGTAACCTGGCCTTTGACCAAATGTATCCAAGGTAGTAAGGAAATCCTTCTGTATTGCTCAACTCATAAGTACATGGTATCTAAGTCCAGGGAAGTCATTGTGCCATTATAATTTGACCTCATCAGGCCCATTGAGTGTAATGCCTCCTTTGGTATGTACCTGACCAGACACATACAGAAACAGGAATGTCTGCAAAGGTTCCTTACAAAAAAAATACAAGTTATAAACACAATGCCACTTCACAACACCAAAGAATAATGTCCAAAAACCACAAAGCCAGGAAATCCAAATGATGTTTTATTCCATAAATCTCTGTCTTTGGCACCTTGGCTCTAATGACTTTTCAGAGTACACCATAAATACAATGTCCTATGCAGATTGCCTGAAAGCACTATCTCTATACTCTGTCTCCTACAGACTACTGAGAGGTGATTTAAGCCTGACATACAAGACATCCTTGGACCTCACTTTGATGAGCCATTTGCATATCCTCAAAAGAAATAACGTTAGAGTTATTAGATTTAAAGACATATAAATTTTGCTTGCAACATAAATAGGACATGTTGGAGAGAGATATGTATCTGAGAGAATTCCCTTTCCATGGAATAGGCACCCCATCCATGTGAAACAAAATCCCTCCCTAATCCTATTTAAACATAACTTGGACCTTGGAGTGGTAAATCAAAAATACTCCATGGTCTGGCACCCACTTCCCTGATGGACAGAGGCAGCCAGTAAATTGTGTATTTAAGCAATAACCCACGTCTGGGTGTGGGTAATGCTAGATTTACCCACGGTTGGTGTGGTTTGGTCACGAGGGCGAAGCCTTAGTGGCCAAACAAAGCCAACCGTGGGTAAATCTAGCATTACCCACAGCCAGACATGGGTTATTGCTATTAAACAATGACATTAAGAAAAAAATACTTACTTTTCTTAAATAATGTCTTTGTATAACAGCGGTGTGCTGTCCTTCCACCACTGGACATCTCATAGTTTATTTAGCTGATGTACTTCGCATGCGTTTGGGACTTGTGTTCCTACCCATACCCAGTACATCAGTGCTTGGGGAAAGTAAGCAACAGAGAAAAGATCTCTGTTGCTCTTTACTTTTTTTTTTTTTTTTTTTTTTTATTAAAAAACAAAAAAAGTTTGGGGCAATTAGGAGAGAGACTGAATAGAGGAAATACAAGGGAAATCAGGTATGTGTCTTTAATTTTAAATAATGTACCTGATTTTCCTCATATTTTCTCCATACTGTCTTTCGTATGTCCGGAGTCCGGACTACATATGTATTTATTTCTTGAAACAACTGTAAAAATAAAAACTGACAGAATATATCAACAAAAAAAATTCCAGGTGACCAGACCTTTTTCCGTTGGTATAGTCTGGGATTTGCAACGGGCACACTGGTTGAGCTGGCCAATCAGTGTGCTCGTTTTAGAATATTAATTGTCAGTCATTGTATAATATACAATAACCCTCCATTAATATTCCAAAACGTGCACGCTGATTGGCCAGCATGCTCGTTGTAAATTCCACAATATACCAACGGAAAAGGTCCGGTTGCCCAGACTTTTTTCTGTTGGTATAAATGCTCAAAAACATCTTTTGCTAACAGATAAAAGAAAAAAACGGAGCAATGGAGACTTTTTTTTCCCTCCATTTCAAAGCATTGATGTACTGGATATGCATGGGACGCAAGTCCCATACGCATGCTCAGTACATCAAAATAGAGAAGCAGTGTACCACAACCAGCGGAAGAACAGTAATGCGCCGTTATACAAAGACACTATTAAAGAAAAGTAAGTATTTTTTTCTTAAATAATGTCATTGTATAATAGCAATAACCGACTCCGTGGTTGTGGTATATTGAAATTTACCCATGGTTGGCTTTATTTAATCACACCAGCCGTGGGTAAATCTTCAATGTACCACACCATGTCATCGGTTATTGCTTTATTAACCAACAGTCATCTCTAAAACATTACTTGGGGACACATTTGGTTTGCACAGCTAGGCTTATAAAGGCCCTAGTGGTTGTTAGCCTAGTGTACACCTATGAAACTAAAAATGTAATGCAACCATATTTAAAAATACTGAGCTTAAGTAGAAAATAACATAAGCAACCCAGTAAAACAGAAATAACTTTGTACACAGTTTAGGTCTCTTTTATTGAAACAAAACTTCTGCTTCTGCATGGATAGAATATGACAAACTATGGAAATTCTGGGTATGTAGACTTAAAGCTAGGAGGAGGCTTATGTTTTATCAAATATTAAATCTCATACAAGTTGCATTGTAGGAAGAAGAATTTGCCCCTTTAAATATTTAGATAAATATAACTGCACATGTAATGACAATGATATCCTTACCTCTCTTTTAACAGCAGAAGCCATTGAATAATTACTGCAGCAGAGTCCAAATGGAAAGCTAACTGACCCAGATTGCTTATCTGTAGATGTGTACATTATAGATGCAATTAATGTTGTATGTATCTTAATATGTTAATGTATTTATTAAAAGGATTAAATAATGCCTCCAACAGTTCATTCACTCATCTCGCTTCTTCTAAACCTCATAAGACACATGAAAGTCCAGCAAATTTCAGAACTGTCTGTTGTTTCTGTAGGTACTAAGTTTTATGTAAAAGTTCTGTCTAACAGGTTCTAACTTATGTGACCAACAACTGTACATAATGACCATACTGAGTTTGTAAGGGGCAGATAAAGAGGCATAATCTTTCATCTTAAGTAGAAAACTGGCATTTATTTTCAAAAGTATTAGATGTAGTGCACTGATTTTACTTTGTATAATGCAAGAATGCATATTTCTTTATTTGTAATCACAGGTATGAATATAATGTATATACCAATTCTATTGCTTCTGTATGGAACAGTAATACAGTATCTTTGTCCCTTCCTCTCAAGAGATGACTGCTACATGGATGTCTGCTTTGTCTTAATAATGTACTAATCTGTCTGTGTTACACAATCCATCTTAAAAGATAGTGAGAAATTTCTTCTCTTAAAGCAAAGTTTGTTAAATGATATAAAGATTGTGCACTGTGACAGGAAAATCTGATTTGTGTTGTAAATGCTTCTGATGTAATTAAAACTGCTATAAATGTTGTATTGTTTTGTTTAGAACTTTGTCATCGTGAAGTATCTTTGTGTTAGTAACATTATTTACATGCGTGGTTGTGCTTGTTTTAGACAGCAGTAGTTCATTTTAATATTGCAGTTAATATTCCCCTAAAGAAATTGAGTGCTGATATATTTTATACAGATGCCATCTGACATCAGAAACAAAAATTATAAAAAAAAAAAAAAAAGTTTATTAAATCTTTAATCATAGTCTATCAGTAGGATCATAGGAAGTTACTAGGCTAATGGTTCGATTGCCCGTAGAAGCCTAGATAGTTTATACCCTTGTTACCATAATCAACACCTATTCTCCTGTCCAAGAGAAACACAGGTGGAACCCTTGGGGTGAATTTACAGTTACCCATCCAATCGTCCAGATTGTGTTTAAAGAGGGCCAATGAGGTGCTCTATTTGATGTGAAGTCGGAGTCTATTCCAAAGGTGTGGTAACCTCTGGGAGACAAATCTTCCCCTCCAGCAGGTTCTATTGATGTCACATACCAGGTTTAGGTCTTTAAAATGATTAACCCATGTGCCATTTGACATGGGAATGTGCAGCATTTGCAGTAAAGCGGGATCAGAGATCATCTTATATGCAAGGCTGAGATTGCCTCTGTGTAGTCTGTATGAAACAGAATAAAGTCACAGTGATTTCAGCAGATCCACACAGGATAGCTGTTGAAGACCTTGAATTTTCTTTGTGAGGAGCCTTTGTGGTCTCTTCAGTTGCTGCAGGTGCTTTGAAAGGCACATGCCAAAAGTGGTGTTGTACTCAATTATTGGACGAATGAATGAAGAGTACAGGGAGGTGATAACTTCACTTTTTCTTGAGGCAATGCCCTTATGAGGTGAGCCATATAGAATTCCCTTCTTACCACTCTGGAGACATGGTGATTAAAGGCAAGTTTGCTGTCAACCTGAGTGCCCAGATCTTTCACCACTGAATGCATACTTAGGGTATTGCCATTGATGTGGCAATTTGCAGGAACATCGCTCTTGCCAAAAGGGATGATGATACATTTTTTTGCACTGAGCGTGAGGCACCACTACTTTTGTAAGTGTCTGATTCTGCAAAGTTTTTCAGGCTGTTTTAGATCCTGTCCTTTGAAGTGTTCACCTTTACAGCTGTTCAC
The DNA here is from genome assembly GCF_019279795.1 of Protopterus annectens. Lineage (NCBI taxonomy): Eukaryota > Metazoa > Chordata > Ceratodontiformes > Protopteridae > Protopterus > Protopterus annectens. The sequence continues at coordinate 361,076,655 of NC_056750.1, read as the reverse complement.
CCCTTTCTGGGTGGAAGTCCATCTTTGTTTGCACTTACTTTGTTTTTAAGTATGATTTCCTTAAGAGGTGCTTCTTTCTTACTTTGGATTACATTATTATATGGGTATTGCAAAGTATCAGTAACAGTACTGATTCATAGTGACAGAAGTTGCAGACAAGTATAACAACTATGAAACCAAGAAACTTAATATAAAAGGCAACTAGACACTTGGTGAATTGAAGGTGACAAAGGTTCCTCTTCAGGGAGTAAGTCCAAAATTAAGTACACAGCAACACTCATCTTGGATAACTATAGAGAAAAAAATAAATCCAAGGAGTTATTGAATGATCTTTAGATAGAATATATGTCTGGAATCATCTCAGGCGATCCTAACTAGGAAGGATAAAGTCATAAGTCATTTATTGCTTTTTTTTAAGAACTTGTATCTTCTCAGCTGCTGGCAGTATCTTTTTTTATGTAGTAACTGGTGACTTCAATTGTTTGCATGATGCACATGTGAGAAGAAAGGCCTGGCAATGTACTTCTGTTCCATACTTGCATTGTAAACACTTGATTCAGACACAGGTCAACATTTTAGTGTATTTTTTTTGTACAGTGATTTAAGTCGTAAAATTTTATACATCTAACTCAGCTGTAAAATGAGAATCAAACAAAACTCAAATAGTAATTTGGAATTTTTATCATTAGACTCTATACCTGTTAGTGTCTCATACGTCTGACCAAGTTAAATTTAATTAAATCATATCATCTCTATCACAGCAGTAATCCCAGAAACATTGTGCATCTCCAGGAACAATATAACATCATTGCATCATATAATTTAATAGCATCTAGGAAATTTAATACGGCGTAGTATGGTCTTGAGTACTATGAAATACATGTAGATGTATTAAGGACTGTTAATTACTGCAGGCTAACATTCAATTTTTATTTTAAATCTCCAAGTAATGATGCCCTTGTTAGGAGCAAAATCCAGACTTGTGGTTTTATTTTGACCTGTTAACTGACTAGTTAACTGTAGTGAAACAAACAGAAAATATCTCATACATTGACTTGACTTTTTTTTTTTCAAATAAACATTACTAGATGTAATTTAAAAACTGATGTTTTGCAGGATAAAAATCACTGCATCTGCTTCAGAGTACAATGTTATGCAAGAACATCTAATTCCCTTTGTGTTAATGTCCACTTAAGATTAATCATCTCAACAAAATCAGTTTTGAAATTGTGAAACTAAAAGGACACCACTCATCCTCTTTTGGTCTGTAATTCAAGTTCAGCTTCAGCAGTTGAATTAGCAGCCCTTTCTATACTATTGATTTTTTGTAAATGCATGTTCTGGTTAAGAAATGATATGCCAAGCACAGCAGCTCAGTTTGTGTTATTGTATTTGTGAAACCCTTTTGCATGTAAACTACATGTTTTACATCATCTGTCATGTTCTTCTTCTTTCGGCTTTTCCCGGTTAGGAGTCGCCACAGTGGAACTCCGGTCCGCTAATGATTGGCAGTAGATTTTTATGGTGCCGAAGTGCCAGCCCGATGCCCAACATTCAACGAAGGCACGTCCATTCACGCATGTCTTTCAGAGGCCACTTGACCGCGGGGAGGACATGCAGACTCCACACAGAAGGCACTCCAGCCGAGAATCGAATGGGAGAACCTCTTGCTGTGAGCCAACAACGCTACAGCTGAACCACCGTGGCTGTTACTCCCCTATTTTTTTTTTTTTTTTGAGGAAACCAGTAGAGAAAGGTGTGTACATAATCCACATTTACTGTTTTGGCATAAATATAGATCTCTTCATCTGAAGGTGGTATAGCCTAGTCTAATGTAAAGTGTAGTGAATTAAGGCATGGCTTGGTGTTCAGTCCTGTTGGCTTCAGTTTGTATTTACAGTGGACATGCATTATATTTTGTCCTCTAACATGCCATGAAGATGCCTTATATGATCTCCTTAGTTGTAACAGATTGTCACAGAATCATAGGGTCTGTAAGGTAAGTACACTGAAGACCATGTATTTGTCCCCGAGTATTACCCTCAAAGTGAACCCCCTCCCAGATTTCCAGAAGACAAAAGTATGTCAGGCAGAAGATGAATTTGCAGGTACCTATCCGTGCATTGAGATTTGTCTAAAATAAGACAAGGATGTCACTCTGCTTAACATGCAATGGCACTTTGTTCCAGATATAGGGCAAGCACTGGATAATGATAATGAGTTTGTCCAACATGTTGTGTGTCCTGTTTACTCTGAGGTAGAGTAGTTTTGATGTCGTTATGTTTAAGGGGTGTGGATGGTGCAGCCTTCCACATGTGGGGCAAGTACAGAGAAGCAAAGCCCCTTGTAAAACTAGTTGATGGACTTTGCAACAACTTTCAAGAGACATTTGTATTATTTTTACAGACAAGTGGTCATGTTTTTGTAGTTGGAAAACTGCTCAAAGGTCTTGCACTCCTGATAGATAGGGAACCCATGTTTGCAATAATTTCCCAGGTGTTATGGAGGCATTTAGAAAGCATGATTATTTAATGTGGTATTGTCCTCATGGAGATGTGCAGCACTCTTCTAAATTATACAGAAAGTTTGTTCTGTGTTTGCATATCATAAATTATTATGCTGAGTTTGCAAATGAATAGGGAGTTGCACTTTCATTGTATACTCATTTCAAAGACCTGAGCACCAAAGTTTAACTCTCCATTGTTTTAATATTTATTGAGATTCATTTTATGTTTGATGGCAGCTGAAGTCAAAGGAGGACAGTTCCAAATATGCTATGTATTTGGAAACAAATTGCCATTGATAAGAATTTTGCCCTTGCTTGACATAGTTGTGCAGTTGTTGCCAGCATAGCCAGTCTTTACATTTGACAGAACTAGGTGTAGTTGGAGAAACTATGGTAGGACTCAGAGGCAGTAAGATATACATAGGGTAACTGACTCACAGGGTGTGTAAATTCTATAGCCAAGTGTTTCCTAGGCAACAAGACATCGACTTTATCACTTTTTAAGAGAAATAAATTAACAAAAGCATATCATGTACAACACTGTGACCTTGATTCAGAAATATGATCAAATTGCATCAAAGCAAAATAGATACCACATAAAAAATACTTGCTAACACTAAATATGTAAGCAACAGTGTAGCTGCCAACACAATTGCGCTTGATTGCAGATACGTGCACAACCTGCATTGTGCATGAGTGTAAACCCACACAAACATGTACATATTCCTGACAGACTCCATGTGAATGTCTTTCACAAGGTTTGGGTGCTTCTAAGAAAAGGTGCTGTCATTGGTGTATGTCACTACTGATGAGCTGATCTACCCATTAGTATTTCATTTGTCACTCTACAACTGAATTGGTAATCTGGCAATAGATTTATGCAAATCCCATTTACAGAAAGGATCACTCAGTACTTTTATCCGGATTGCAAAACTGTGGGATGAAGACGTTACCACGCTTTGGCTATCTTGGAATTTATGTATTTAGAGATGTGGGGTGGTGTGTGGGAAGGAGGACAGGGGTCTTGCTCTTCTGCCAAAACATTTTATTTTTTTAATGATAGCTACCTTTTTAGTCAATGACTTTTTTTTAAATATATGACTGAAGGTCAAACTTTTTTCAGTTATGCACAGTGAATCATGTCTGCCTGTGTCGGGTGTACCACAATTAATAGTTCAGGTGTCCTGCTGGTGTCACTGATTCTTGTATCCCTAAAGTAATTGCACCATCAGAAGGATGTGAAAACCTTTCCACATTAGTTTTCCCACAATAGTAGTTGGCTGTGCTGTCTGTGTTTTCTCTATCATCAGCAGTTGGTGGATGGGCTGTTTGTCTTCTGTGTACCACTGACAATAAATGCATGGGCTGTCCAGGCTACATGCATCAACAGTGGTAGGTGACTTGGTTTTCTGTGCTCCATTTAGCATCAACGGTGGGTGGATGGTACCCCAAGCAGAGTCCAAAGAATTTTTCCTCAGGTAGATTGCAAATGTTGAAGATGTGATGGAAAGAAAGAGGTAATTGGGAACCTTTGGGGGGGATGTAATGATTTGGTAAACTTTAAACATTCCCTGCAGACTACTCTGTTAGAAATACTAGGTGAACATATTGGTATAACTAAGGAAATTATTTTTTGAGCTGTGGTTCAGAATCAGAATTGCCTAGCCATATTAAGGCCTTGCTGAGTTTGGTTCTGGTGGCTGCCAAAAGAGCAATTAATAGAAAAAAAATCAAAGTCTAAACTAACCATACGAGAAGCAATGAATATAGTAACAGAGAAAAAGTGGAAGTGAGATCTTTAGAAAAGGGTAGGAGCACATTACATATAAAAATGGGAATTGTGGGAAAAACACATGCAGAATAAAGTTTTGGACGAGGAAAGAGGTTTAAGGGAAGGCAGGAATTGAATGAGTTATGTAATGTTCTGTATAGAAGATTATATGTAATGAATAGTGTTTGCAACTGAAAATATGTCAGTATGGTTTGTTTTCATTTATATAAATGTACGATTGCCTGTGTCATAAGTGATAATTCAAGAAAGATGTTTCTTGTTTAAAAAATGTGGGTGGATGGCTTGCCATTATGTTTTTTTTTACCATCAACAGTAGCTGTCATTGTTATGTATATTATCAATAGCAGCTGTATCATTTGTCTGTTTTACATATACTGTCAGCAGTAGGTGTTTTTTCTTGCATCCATAATATACCCTTGCTGGGTATTCTATTTATTTATGCATACTAGCAACAGTAGGTGGATAGCCTAACAAAGTCATGTGCACTGACAACAGTAAGTAGATTTTTTCTCTGTTTTGTGTACCATTGCCACAAGCAGTACATAACAGGCTGTGTCTGTATTATGCTTTCTACCAACAGAGATGGATGAGCCATCCCAGAAGTTCCTATAGTGATGCCTGCATGATGGGCATACAGTTTGCAGCATCTTTTGTACTAGTGTGAGGGTGAGTCCTACGTCTGTTGGATCAGATTAATTCCATTAGTGTGCTAATGCATATAGTTTGTAAAGTTGGTAAACGGTAGTAGTCCCATTATGGATCCTTGAGACACCATAGTGTTGGTGTAAAACTTGGCGATGAAAAGATCAGATGCTGTTTTCATTCTTCATCAATGCATAGGTTCAGATCCAATCCTCAGATCTGACTTGGCTGCATATTCCAGACTTTGGAACCAACTCTCAAATGCCTCCTAGTATCCATAATGCCTTAGTCCATCGCCCATTACCTCAGATCTCATTTGCCACCATCGTGCCCAGATGCAGGTTCCTCTCTTGAGCTTTTTCATTATGAAGATTTGTAAGTTAATCTGTTTAAAGTTACATTTTCTGTTGTGTACTATTTTCTCTTCTTCCCTCTCAGTTTCTCTGGAGTTAGGTCTGCTACTGTATTTTTCCATATAGTACGTATATTTCTTACCTTAGCTGGTGTTCTGTTACCTTTTATTACCATTGTTAGTAATTTTCTTTTTCTTCACTTTAGTGTTTAAAAAAATAAATAAATAAAAACACTTTCACTTTGCTTTGTTATTAATTTGCTTAGAGGTCTTTTTCCCCATCTACCATGTCAGATAAACTGACAGGTTTCAAAAAAATGCACAACTTTCAGGCATAAGACTCTTAATTCAGATGTGCACAAGGAATGTGTTTATTGCCTTGGAGGCATTCACCTGGATACGAGCTGTTCTGTTTGCTTGACCTTTAATCTTAGGGCCTTGGCTGACAGTCACAACAAATTAATATTAAAGGGACTCTTTCCTGCTACTTCTACATGTTCAGGGGCTCAAGCCTCCTCTAAAATGGCTAAATCCACTCTGTTGAATAAGAGAAAATGCTCCCCACCAAAGTCCACCAGGGCTTCGTCAGAGCCACCTTGTAAAAGCTGTAAGATCTCGGATCCATCTGTGTCAGAGCCTAAGACCTGACTTTTGGATAGAAAACTTCTGAACTGAAATCTTCAGCTCCAGTAGTCATATCTGCAAGTCTTGTGGTGCTGTCTTTGGATCCTAGATCCAGAGCCTGGCACATCACAAAATGGTCATACAGCAGAGCATTCCATTAAGCCTACATCAGTTTCTCTGTGATCCTCTCTGTTACAAACACTGAAGAGACATTTCAGATCTCTATCCACTGCATCCTCCAGGAGTTTATCAGAAGCGGATATGGAAAGGGTGATGTGACAATTTATCAAAGCTCAGATATAGATGGGTCATACCAGCTCCGTCCCCTATTGGATCCATGAGCCTTCCTACTTCATCACACACTATTCTCTATCCTTCTCAGCTCCATCTAGCCATTTCAGAGTCCCAAGATCCAAAATTCCCAAGAGGATCAGAGTCGGATCCCAAAAAAATTCTTCTTCTTTGACTTTGCCGGATCCATCTCTGCCCCTCAGAGCCTTGGCTCTAAACAGTTAGGTCCAGTTCCATCCTCAAGGCATGGATCCAAGGGTGCTTGGCATCTGTCTTCCCTGAGAGTCTCAGATTGGCTCAGCTGATTCAAGCATTCTCTGGTACGTGTCCTTTTGAGGTTGTAGAAAGGGTGTTTTCTCTATCCAGAGAACTGCATTCTCATTTTTTGGATCCTATCCCTTTTCCCTTGTTGGTTCCAGTCTCTGAGTTGATTAGACCTACTTCACAGTGACAGCCAGTTCCAACAAGCATCCAATCGGTTCCAGTAGAGGATCTCCCACTCTCTTTTGATACTTCCTCTGAACATCCCCTGGAGGAAGTACATCAGAAGAGAACATGTAAGAGGAGACAATAGACTCCCCGATGGAGTCTCTCGTGGAGGACACCAGTTTTGAGCAAGGAAAGGTCCCTCATATCACCACTGGATGACATCTCCTTTGGAGACATTTTCGAGATCCTTAGCCAAAAAGGTGGCTGGTCTTCTGAAAATCCCCCTCCTGAAGAATCTGTATTTATGGAAGCTTTTGTTTTTGGTCCATCTACGTCTTGGGTTACCTCCCTGGTGGATGAACTTATTGGCTTAGTATCCCACCAGACTTGGAAGAAACCAGATACCATTGAACCTATTACAAAAATAATAGACCCTCCCAAAGACAGACCTTGCTGGAGCAAAAGAGTCCCTGTTTATGCTATGGTGGTGGTGGCGACAGCCACTAGGAAAGCTAGCAGAACAGAGCTCTGCTGTCCAGCTGTTGTACTGATTCAGAAAGTGAGGAGTCTTTGCCTTGGCAACCTTTGCCCTGAGGTTGTTAAACTAGCTGGCACACTTCACTAGACTTCAGAGAGATTTGGCTAAAGAGTTATCAAATATTCTCAAAGTCCATGTCTACAGAGGATTCAAAAGAACATCCTCACAACTTGCCACTCTGTTATCTGTATGAAACACTTCAATGAGGTTAATCTCTCACACAGCTGAAGGCACCTCACAAGCAGCTGTTTCATGAATTCCCATAAGGAGATGTGCATGTGTCCAGATATGTGACTTTGTGGAGCCTTTTAAGATGTCCTTTATCAGTGCTCCATTCAATGGCACAACTTTATTTGGACCCTCAATAAAATGATGCTTACCTGCATTGAACAGGATGAAAAGATGTCACTTTAGCTAAGTGGATTACCAATTGTATTTCTTGGATCTCAACAAGGCATGACCTTACCCAAACCTCCAAAGGCACATTCCACCAGATCCATGACTACTTCATCTGCTTTTTGGTCTATTGATGATATTTGCAATGCAGTCACATTGTCCAATGCTCATAACTGTGTTACTTATTACAAGTTGGATATTATTTCTAGAAACGGAGACACCTTTGGTTTGATGGTACTCCAGAATATCCTTCCATGAGAGCCACCCAAGATCAATGTAGGTTGTAATCTGTCCCATGTTTTGAGGAAGAATGAAAAGGACAACATCAGATTTAAAAGTTATGTATTCACCATAACTAGGCATTTGTGTTGTTCATTTTCATTCTTCCTCAACTTCCCTCCCATCCATCCCCCATTCTTCATGTTTCTGGAGAGACCTGCTGGACTGTGTTTTGGAACCTACAGTTCTGGGTTTGAGCCCTTTCTTTTTCTGTCAGCCTTTTTCCCAATCTCTGTTTAAGTATAGGGGCTAATAGCAAGAAACTCAGTCATAGGTAATTGGGATAGACTAAGGCATTATGGATAGAGGGAGGAGCTTGAGAGTTGGATCCAAAGTTTGGAATATGCATCTGAGTCAGATCCGAGGATGGATATGAACCCAAACTTTGAGGAAAATTAAAATGGACAACACAGATACCTAGCTATGGTGAGTACATAGTGTACATAGAGTATAGTGGTATTACCTGTTTTTCCTGTTTTTATAAGCTTTAATTGTTGGTTGCACTTCTTTGTTTGCTTAAAAGTTAAACTACAGGCTAATACACTCAAGTGTACTAGCTTTTGATAGCATTTAATCGAAAAGCAAAGCATTTATTGTGTTTTCTGTTCTGTCTTTGAAAAAAAACTTGAAAAAAACAAAAAAATATTCTTGTTCTCCTAACTTTCCTGGCTAGTTTGTTCCAGTGATCAGATTTTGCTGATCCCTGGGCTTTGTCTTGGTTCCTGTACTTCTCCATTTTCTTTGTTTGGTCAGGGGGAAGTTTCTTTACTCACCAGTGGGAGTGGGGAGTACTGAGCTGCCTGTTTGTCCTCAGAGGAGTGGTTTAAGACAGTAACTTGTAGTTCAGTGGCCATTTTGGGTCATTTCCTGCCTTTTCCAGCCCCCTGCTATAAAGCACGCTTAAGCGTGGAGTTGCCACTAGAGCAGCATCGGGCAGCGCCGGTTTAACAAGGTTAAACTTTTTCTGGCTCCATAAAGTCTGTTCTTCATGTTTTCCCTTAGAACTACTCTACTAGTAACCTAAACAGTATATCCCTTGACTAAAAAGCGCAGCACTTGTTCCTAAACGTTTTTTTTTTTTTCTCAAAAAAAAAAAAAAAAACAGCTCAGCACTTGTCACTTCTATATTATACAAAGTCCCTCACTTGCAAAACCCCCCCAGGAGTACCCACTTCCTTACTAAGTCCTCTCTTATTCAGTCTCATACCTAACTTCTTAATTTTTCTAGCATGTCGAAGGGCCAGATGCTGGCGTCCTCTCCTGCCCAGTTGGTGAATCTGGGAATATTGAGGCAATGTTACAATTGCCTCATGTACACAGACAACCCTCTCCTCCTCCCACATAACACAAATACTTGCGAGAGATGCAGCTACTAAGCCAAACTGGAGGCTGAGCTCTCTCAACTCAGGACTGGCAAGACCAGACAGGAGGAGAAGGCAACTACACACACCACAAAACCAGCCTCACATAATGCTACCACACCACTGAATCAAACACATAAACACACAAAGACATACTCGGAGGCTCTGAGTAAAAATTTACCTAAACATCAGAGGCCTCCAAAGCAGACACCCAAACAACTGCTACCTCAAAACACCCCACAAGCAACACATAAACCACAAAATCAGTGTGCAAAGCAGTCACAGCCCTTAAGGCCAAATACAACACCAAACATACTTGTCATAGGTGACTCCATAGTCAGACACACTGACGTCCCACTCACCAGGCTGAACAAGGAGAGGGTCACAGTAAGCTGCCTATCGGGCACTAGAATCTGCCACATAACACAAGCACTCGGGTCACTCCATGGCAAGTACAAATATGACACAGTCATTGTCCATGCTGGTGTGAACGACCTGAGACGTACCTCCCTGGACTACATGAAAAGAGACATAGAGGAGCTCTCTGATTATGTAGCCCAGGCAGGTATGACCCTGACCCTGAGCAGTATCCTTCCTTCACCAAGAATGATGCCACAATATAGAGACAAGATGATCAGCCTTAACAATTGGCTTAATGTCTGGTGTCATTCAAAGGGGATCCAGTGTCTGTCTGCCTGGGATGACATGCTTGACAAGCCACGCGGCTTCGCAAGGGCGGCTTGCACCTGTCACCCCTGGGATTCCGGATATTGGCTAAGGCTCTTGCCACCCCCATAGTGCCTTTTTTAGGCAAGGCTCAAATTCTAAACCTACCACCCTAGAAATCAAAAATGGGAAGAAACTGAGGGTAATGCTGCTCAATGCCAGAAGTCTAAATCTCAAAATGCACTCACTCGAGGCCCTTCTCAGTATGGAGAACATCGATGTCTGTGCTGTAACTGAAACCTGGTTCAAGGCTCCTGAGAGCACCCGGCACTATTAGGTTTTACCTCATATCATGCGTTCTGGCCCCAAAACCCGGACCACACCACAAAAGGAGGGGTGTATCCATATTCATAAAGGATACCCACACCTCCAGGTTGGTGGAAACGCACAAGCTCGGAAACCATCCAGGTGCAACTAACCATAGGCAAAACTGCTCTACAAATTGTAGCATGCTACAGGCCACCCTCTCAAACTCAGGAACCCCACACAGCCTTCCTGAAGACACTGGAGGGTATAAATGTATCTCCAAACACCATCATATTGGGTGACTTCAACTACCCGAATATAGACTGGGAACATTACTCAAGCCCTAACTTTCTAGCCCAACGGTTCCTGGAGTTCATAAATTCAAATGCCATGGAACAGCTAGTCACTGTTCCCACGAGAGGAGAAAATATACTAGATCTCATTATCACAAACATGGGGACAAAATGCTCCACACGGAAGTATATCCCTCATTGGTGAGATCTGATCATAAACTAATCTCACTGGAAATCCACATCCGCCCCCACCCCAAACAAAAAAGACCACAGTGAAGAACTTCTCTAAAGCAAACTTCACACTACTCAAGACTGGTGTGGTATCCTTCAAGACCCCTGAGCCAGTGGAAACCACAACCCAAGCTGCGGAAGCCCTTACAAATGCCTTCTATGAACACCTCCAGGACTGCATGGATCAGGCAATCCCAAATAAAACCAAGACTCTTTCCACAAAGGGCAAATGTCCAGTCTGGTGGACCCCAGCCATTAACAAACTTTACAATAAGAGGAGAAAGCTATTACATGATAGAACAAAATCCATAAAAGGGAAGTCACCCCTGATCATTATTAGTAAAAAAATACGAGCACTCATAAAATCAACTAAGGCCAATTTTGAGAGAAAAATTGCCATGGATTCAAAGGACAATCATTAGGCCTTTTTCAGCTATGTTTGGAACCTGGGTGGAAACTCCCAGATATGCTCAGAATTAGTCCAAAATGATACAAAAATCACTGAACCCACAGACATTGCCAACATACTGGCAGACAGGTTCAGTGCAAACTTCACCCCCCTCTCCCCCCCCTAAAGGAGAGATAACTATCCCAGCGGAGTGTAGCCTCCCAGACATATCAAATGCATAGGTGAAAGCTGCTCTCTCTAAAGCTAAAAACACAGCATCAATGGGACCGGATGGTGTCCCCAGCTGTGTGCTACACGAGCTAAATGAGGAATTAAACCCACACATAAGGCAGCTGTTTAATCTCAGCCTTACCACAGGATATGTGCCCAAGGAGTGGCGTACGGCAACTGTGGTCCCACTCCACAAAGACAGTGCCTCTACGGACCCTGGTAATTACCGCCCCATAAGCTTAACAAGTCTAGTCTGCAAAGCTATGGAGAGGATCATAATGGAGCTCATAAACAAAGATATAGGGACTTGCAGACATTGGACCCGACCCAGTTTGGCTTCGTCAAGGGCAGATCATGCCTTTTGAACTTGGTCGACTTCTTCGAAACAGTCACCAAGGCCATTGTTGAGGGAAAGGCAGTCCATACAGCCTACCTTGACCTTGCAAAGGCATGCGACACAATACCCCACTGGTATTGTAGAAAAACTTACCAGCTTAAATGTAAACCCATATGTCACAAGATGGGTTGCAAACTGGCTTAAGGACAGAACCCACAGGGTTAGAGTTGCTGGCGCTATGTCAGACTCCAAGCCGGTCACAAGTGGTGTCCCACAGGGCTCGGTCCTTGGCCCCCTATTGTTCGCATCTACTTCTCAGAAGTACAGGCCAACATGGGAGGACTTTGGCTGACAAAGTTTGCAGACGACTGCAAACTGGGCGCCATAGTGGAAAGTGCATCGGACACGGATGTCCTTCAGAAGGACTCACGGAAACAGATAGCTGGTGCCAGAGCCATGGCCTGAAGTTAAATGCCAAAAAATGTATAGTCATACCCTTCGGGAAAAACAAGGTAACCCCAAGCTACCATATAGGCGGCAATCCACTAAGCACAGAAGAGGTTATCAGGGACCTGGGGACCCAGGTTGACAGTGGCCTTTCTTTTGACACTCACGTTGTTAAAGTGGTTAGAAAGACCTTCTACATTGCCCACCTGATCATGAAGGGATTCACATCCAGATCTAGTGAGGTCATTGTTCCCCTGTACTCTTCACTTATCAGACCAATGATCGAGTACAATGCCCCATTCGGGATGTATCTCACCCGACATCTGCAGCAATTGGAGAGACCCCAAATGTTCCTCACCAAAAGGATAAAGGGACTCCAAAATCTGTCATATGCTGCCAGATTGAAGAAACTCCAGCTCTATTCAGTCGCATACCGTCTGCTCAGAGGTGACATGTGCCTGACATACAAGGCCATGTCCAACCTGGAATTAATGGACATGCTCCACCTCAAAAAATCCAAATCCACCAAAACCACTAGAGCAAGCGACTTAAACCTTAGCACGAATATAAATAGGACGTGCTTGAGGGATAGCTTTATCACTCAGAGACTCCCTATGCTGTGGAATAAAATCCTGGTCTATGTGAGGCAGAGCACCTCGCTGGCTCTGTTCAAGAAAAATCTTGACCTGTGGATGGGAGATCGTAGGTTTACCCCGGGAATCATCTCTGTGTGACTGCTGGACAGAGGCACAACAAACTAATGGGCACAGTATATTTTCATATAAGGGGTGGCGTAAGCCACAAAACTTTGGGCTAGGCTTATAAATGCCTTAGGGCAGATAGCCTAGTATAAACCTATGAACCTATGAACATAACTTTTAATTTTGTCAGCTCAGTGACTTTGAGGTATGATTTTTTTTTTTAACTAGATTACTATGTTCTCGACTAGAATCTACAGCTTTCATAATAGTATAGCCACCTATACTGAGCCAGAAGATATAGCAAACCTGCTGGCTGATAAATTCAGCTCCAACTTTATCCCTCTCTCCCCTCAATCTTCCCTTAGGAAATATCATCAAATATAATTCCCCCTGCTATCTCTAAGGGAAAGGTCCTTAATGCTGTCTCTAAGATAAAGAACACTACATCAATGGGCCCAGACAATATCCCAGGATGCAATCTAAATAGCATGAAACATGACCTAACAGGGCCTCTGGAATTACTATTTAACTGTAGCCTACAAACAGGCTTTGCACCTCATTAGTGGAGAAATGCAACAGTCACCCCTCTGCACAAACGTGGGCCATCTACAGACCCTGGAAACTACAGACCCATAAATCTCACTAGTCTTATAAGTAAAGCAATGGAAATAATTATCATGGAGATGATCAATAGAAATGTAGTAAACCTCCAGACACTGGACCCAACCCAGTTTGGTTTTTTCAAGGGCAGATCATTCCTACTCAACCTGGTGGACTTCTTTGAGAAGGTCACCAAAGCAATGGATGAGGGCAAAATTATTCACACTGCCTATCTTGACCTGGCCAAGGAATTTGACACAGAACCCCACTTGGGCATTATTGACAAACTCAAGAGGTTAGGTACAAACCCATATGTCACCCAATAGATAGCCAAATGGCTCACAGACAGGACCCAGGAAGTTAGAATTGGGGAGTTCACCTCTACAAAGAGGCCAGTCATAAGTGGAGTCCTTCAGGAAACAATCCTTGGACCGCACTTTTTTGGCATTTACTTTTCAGAAGTCAAGGCCAATGTCATTGTTCTCTGGCTGACTAAATTTGCAGAAGATTGCAAATTAGGAGCTGTCATTGAATCTCACACTGGCACAAATGTTCTCCAGGAGGGGCTGACACAGACAAACAACTGGTGTCAGAACTATGGACTAAAACTAAATTCCAAGAAATGCATAATAGTATCCTTTGGGAAGTCATCCATCCCTGGTAACTATCATGTTGACAACATACATTCATCAGAGCTATCACTAAGTACAGTGCCTCCTTTGGTATGTACCAAACCAGGCATCTCCAACAACTGAAACTTCCACAGAAGTTCCTCACTAAAAGAATACAGGGCATAAGTAATATGTCCTATGGAGACCACCTTAAAGCCATATCCCAGTAGTTTGTCTCCTACAGGCTTTTGAGGGGGAGATCTATGCCTGGCATACAGGGCATTATCAGACCCCACTCTGATGGATATCCTGCATATCTACAAAACAAACAGCACCCATTCCATTCTAAAAAACTTAAACCTTACCTGTGATATAAATAGGACTTAGGACTTGAGAGAGAGGTGTCTATCAAGAGACAAACATGCAACACGAACCATAATCATGTGGAAGCAGGTTCCTAACTCAATTCTAACCCAGAACAAAGACAACTGGATGGAAGAAATTTGGATCTGGGAAGGCCCTCTGGTCCCTGGGCCTATGTCTGCAGTGGCAGTGGACAAAATCTCTCCCTCCCCATGCCTACACTTGTCAAGGATATCAGAACTTGTCAGAGATTTGAGATTAATGGCTAGGCTTAAAAAGGCAAAAAAAGGCCCTAGTAAACAAACACTATAGAACCTATGATGTACTGCCTATGATGTTTTGTTAATGTATTATGAAACAGCTTGGTGTTTGCTTGGTGACCTTTCCTATTCCCTCCTCCTTTATTGTGATTCTGTGTGTGTGTAGATGTTGATGAAATGTGTTTTTTGGTATATTTGCAAATGTTCATATGTTGGTTCATATGTTGGTTAAGCCTAGGCTATAGGCCCTATAGCTTATACAAATTCTAATTCTGAATATTCCACAATATTTACTTTCCATAATTTAATCATAAATACCATTCTACATGGCTTCAGAGAAGGCTTGTCAGATTATCTCTGCCCTCACTGATTCGGGCTCCCACACTGACATTTTCCCCTCTTGAATGACAAGAACTCTAGGTAGTAAAATAAAATACAAAACCAAGAAAGTAAATTAAAAAAAAAAAAAAAAAAACAATGGGGCCCTTACCTGGTGTTTCTAAATATTCAGCACAGCAACAAAGCATTCAAACCAACTGGAAAACGTGGCACTTGAAATAGCAGCAAAAAAAGTTCTAGGTAGTTGCATCCGTACATCCCATTTATGCCTTATGTTCTGTGTGGGGAGCATCAACGTGACGTAGGGTGCAAACAAGATCTCTTTTAGACTTTTTTTTATACTGGCTGAGCGTTGGGCTGCCCAGTGCGGGACATCCCTTCTATAACTAATACTGCAACAGTGAAGAGAGGGACATCTACGGTTATGGTAAGAACTTACACAACTGTACTTTTTAACTACAGTCATGAGACTGTACTGTACTTTTAAATGAGAGTTCTCTTTTTCCTGTCAGTTTAAAAGCTGTTTAAAGTAAGATTTTTTTTTTCTTTGGACTTATTCATTTTTATTTTACTTTGTGAGGGGGGGGGTGGTAAAGTGTTTTACAGTGCTTAGTACTGTATTTATCTGTGAAAAAAGTGACTTTTAAAGACTTATTGTTTTAATTTGCTGCTTTGTTTTCCCTAGGAAAGCAACAACATTTTTGGCTTGATCATGGCACAATCTGTCAGTTCCATAGTTGGTCGTTTTTCCAGCCACAAAAAGAAACCACTTAAGCTAACAATGTTTGTCATCACAGCAGGCTAAAGCTTTGCCTCAGCAGCAAGTGAGTTACTCTGCTGTGGCCATTGAATGTACTGCAGATCACTCATCTTTTGCCCTAGAACCGTCTGGTATAGCACCTGCAGCCACGATGGACTAGGGTTAGCTATATCTTCTGTGGCTGTTGGGGTCCCTTCATTGGTCATAAGAGAGCCACTCTTGTAGGTCCTGGGAGAAGGAAAAGCTTCCCTATTTAGTTAGAATGTTGTGTCCATCCCTGGGAAAGCTGCTGCTACCATTAATAACATTGTTGTTCCCATTTTTCCTGTCTAAAAGAAACAGAAAACTAAGCATGTATGTACTCCTCCTCAAATTTCCTTGGACACGAGTAGTTTACTGGGTATGGCTCAGGGTTTAATTCAGGCTATTAATCCTTCTTATACAGTAGTTTCTGGTAAAAAAAAAAAGAGGGAAACCTCCTTTTCTGAAGAGATTCAATATTCTGAATCTGGACAGGAGAAAGCTAGTACTCCTCTGCCACACATTCAAAACCAACATTTGACTAAGCATCATTTTCTGTGTGTGTATATATTTTAATCTGAACACTCTCATCACACACACACACACACACACACACACACACACACACACACACACACACACACACACACACACACACACAAAACATAGATACATCACTGTGCGTCCTCTGTGACAAAACCTTAGAGCATGCAACTGCAAGCCCCACTTTCCCCATACTCCCTGCTAATTATATATATTAAATCTGAGATCGCACAATGCCAGGGAAAGGGTAGTTACCCCAACCCTATGCATTGCCAGTCTTGCACACCTTTTAGCTATCTGTTTTGTTGATGAAAATGTGATGACTTTAAAGACTTTTGACTAAATGTGTGTGTGTGTGTGTGTGTGTGTGTGTGTGTCAGTGTAATGTATACAAATATTTCTGAAGGAAGTTAGTGATGACTTCTGATTGTAAGACCGTTAATTTAATTATCTTGCAATGAGCAGGGTAAGCTATATACGTATGTATATATGTATATATATATATATATATATATATATATATATATATATATATATATATATATATATATATATATATATATATAGGTGACATGTATTTGGTCTAAATGAAGGTTTGTCGACATCTGTTTTATTGACTGCATTTGATGAGCATATGCAGATGGTCGACAGGTGATAGGGGAATATTCTCTTTCTTGCAAGATTGTGTGATTTCTGAGTTAGTGTATGTAATTAGCAGGGATTGTAAGGGGAGCAGAGAGGTTGCCTACCTGCAAAACACATGTTAAAGTTGCATGTGCCAAGGTACCACATGTTGTGCTTCTCTGTGCAGCTTACTGCATGCCACCTTGACTTTTAAAGTAGAGATGTAAGAGCTAGAACTAGGGGCTTTTCTGACTGGTCAGTCCTGCTAATGTGACGAGAGATTGTGGACTGGCTAGGAACACCTTGGTGATGTCCTTCAAGAATGCAACTGCAGTCATAACATGTGGGTTGTCCTGCCTCAGGCAGCCCTCTGTCGGCCGGATTCCAAAGTCTGGGTCCGACGTCGGCTGATGTCGCATTTCTCTCCGACGTCAATGCGGCTGGAGTACATAAGCATCAGCCGACGCCATTTTCTTCAGTCTTTCTTGCCGCGTGGTGCCCGAAGCAGAAGCGGTTCACAAGTGCCGGTCGGTCAGCTCCTATACTCTTCGAATCCGAAGTCATCAAAAAAGCTAAGTACCCCGTTGGGGACCTTTTCTTGCCTCAGCCGATGTCAGAAATTACTGAAAAAGTTAATAATTGTCTGTCTTGTGGTAAACAAATACCTCATAAGGATTTCCACTCTTACTGTCTTCCTTGCCTTGGCCCAGACCACGACGTCTCGGCCTGTGTCGCCTGTGCTCGCTTCAACAAGCGCACTCTCAGGCGCCGGGCGGAGTTCGCTGAAGACTTTTTTGGCGAAAAATTTGCGTATACAATGCCGTCGGAGCTTCCGACATCGCAAATGCCCAGGAAACGAAAAGACCGGGACCGACATCCTCGGCCCGCGTCTACCACCGACTCCACGCCAAATCCTACCGCGAGTGCTCCGCTTCCCGCTGAGATGGTTTTTCCACCGCTCCGAACCGAAGACACCGCAATACCGACGACTCCGATACCAGATACCACTCCGACGCCAGTTATAGATTTTCCTCCGGATACTGAAACCGAGGAAATGCCAGAGACCATTGCTGTAGATAAGGTCACTCCTGCACATGGAGCTGCCAGGCCTCCTATGGCCATGTCTATTAAGGCCTACACTCGGGCTAAGGCAGCCAGCAAGACTAAGCACCTTACAGCAAAAACCTTGCCTCAAACTACTCCTGAGAAACAAATCATGTCTATGGCCACAGACTTAATTTCCATGATTAGAGGTTCACAGGCCCATCCTGAGAGAGCATCCCAGCCTCCTCCAGATAAGAGGCCCCGGGTTGATCCCTCTGAACCTATCCCTTCAGATGAAGACTGTGAGGACTCTATCCACTCCGAGGGACAGGAAGACCTCTTTCAGATCTATGAGGACTCGGATGCAGAGGATTCCATCCCTTTGGCCTCCCCTCCTGAGGATATTTCTTTTGGGGAAGTTCTGCATACCATGAGGGAACATTTCAAGTGGCAAGGCCAGGAATATTCTGATTCCAGAAAGTGCCTTCGAACCTTCCTTAAAAAGCCCCAGCACAGGCCCCTAGCTATTCCTCCTGTGTTTGATGTTTTGGATGATCTATATTCTGACTCCAGTGTTACCCCTGATTCCCTTCCTCCTGCACCACCCAAACCTGACAGATATTACAGAGTCCCAGACACACATTCCCATTTGTTCAGGGCCCATACTGTGGATTTAGAAACTATTTCTCAGGGACCCAAAGGTGTTTCAGCTTCCACTTCTAAAAATCCCTTGCCTTCCAACAGGGAAGCTAGGTCATTAGAGAGATGGGGGAAAAAGTTGTACACCTCCACCACTTTATCTATGAGAGCTTTGAATTGCCTTTTTCATATGTTACAATATCAGGATTACCTGTTAGATGATTTACAGAAACATTTGGCCTCTCCTGACCCTTTAGACAGGAAGTCTTTGCAGGAAGCTGTACATAACTCACAGCAAGTCAGCAATCACTTTCGGCAGTGTGGATATGATGCATTGGAAGCTTCATGTAGGGCAGCTATGACAGGGGCAGTCATTCGTAGACATGCATGGTTAAAAGAACAACCTTTACCAGATCAGGTTAAGGCAAAACTTCTGGATGCACCCTTGGAAAAGAACAAGCTTTTTGGTGCTAATGCTAAAGATGTGTTAAAGTCCATCGAGGAAAAAGCAAAATCAGTTCAGACAGTCAGAGATTTCCTCCAGGTTCAGCCCCCCAGATTCAGCAGGAATTGGCCTTCAAAGAACTGGTCCTTTCCTAACCCTGAAAAATTTCAAAGGGGTAAAAACAGGCGTGGCCGAGGAAGAGGACAATACAGAGGTTCTTACAGGGGATGACAATGGCAGCCAGCAAACCAAAGAAGTGACACAGGGGTCTCCCCCACCCCTCAGACACAATCTTAATGACTTTCCTCTACAACCGCCAACCAAGGAGCAAACAGAGGCACCCTTGGGCGGAAAATTATCTCTGTTTTCAGACAATTGGCACAGATTGACAAAAGACAAATGGATTTTGGACATTATAGACCAAGGTTACAGGTTCCATTTTCACACCTTACCCAGAAAAAAGGGCATGCCAAACCTACCACAAAACCAGAGGGCAGAGGCTATCAAGCAAATTTCTCTTCTGGTTCAGATAAAAGCAATAGAAAGAGTACCACAACAAGAACAAGGCCAGGGGTTCTACTCAAGACTGTTCCTTGTGCCAAGAAAAGAAACACAATGGAGACCAATACTGGATTTGTCCGCATTAAACACTTTTCTCATAGTACCAAAGTTCAAAATGCTGATTCTACAGCAACTCCTTCCCATGCTGGGCAAGGGGTCTTGGCTGATTACTCTGGACCTCAAGGAGGCATACCTGCATGTCCCTATCAGACACAGCTGCAGAAGATACCTCAGATTTCTTGCAGGGCCAGAGCATTATCAATTCTCAGCATTGCCATTTGGCTTATCTACTGTGCCCAGAGTATTCACAAAATGCCTGGCTTCAGTAATTGCTCATTGCAGGCTCCAGGGGATCCAAATTTACCCATACATGGACAACTGCCTTATACAAGCGGACGACAAACTGATGTTGAAAAAAAAACCTGAACTATGTCATACAATTACTTCAGGCTCTGGGATACACAGTCAACTTTCAAAAGTCAAGACTTCAACCATCCCAGCAAATAACCTTCTTAGGAGCCAATCTGGATACAGCCTCTCAAATGGCTTACCTGACAGAAGACAAGCAAGAGAAGTTAACTCATTATTTCAAGGGTTTGGCAAAACTCACCCAGATGACTGCAAGGAGATTCCTGCAGGCCCTGGGTTACATGGCATCCTGCATTCTCCTGGTTCCATTAGCAAGACTACACATGAGAAAACTTCAGTGGTACTTAAAAAGTCTGTGGTCTCAGCACAACAACAACTTAGAGGCAACCATACTGCTCATTCCATGCCTACAAAAGGAATTCCTATGGTGGGCCTCGGTAAGCCAGGCAAACACAGGTATGTCATTCAGAAAACCTCAGATAACACAGACCATGACCACAGAAGCCTCAGACATTGGATGGGGGGCGCATATGGAAGGCAGATGCATACAAGGACAATGGTCTCCAAAGGAAACACATCTGCATATAAACCAAAAAGAAATGCTGGCAGTAATGCATGCCATCGAGGCCTTTCGACAACAACTTCAACAAGGCCATTTACTGATACGGACAGACAACACCACTGTGATGTGGTACATAAACAAGCAAGGGGCCACCCATTCCTACCCCCTTTGCAGACTGACAATGAATCTTTGGGGAAAAATCACTGAGCCTGAACATACACTTACAATCCCAGTTTGTTCCAGGCAAAGACAATGTGCTGGCAGACAGCCTAAGCAGGAATTTCATAGATCCTCACGAGTGGAACTTACACCCAAGGATCTTCACACAACTCACCTCGATATGGGGCAGGCCAGAAGTAGACCTATTTGCCTCTCACCTCAATCATCATCTGCAAAAATTCTGTTCAAGGACATACCATCCACAAGCTTGGAAAATAGATGCTCTTTCATTCAACTGGAACTCTGGATGACCACAGTGCTACTGAAGATCAAAGCAGAGAGACCCAAAGGGATCCTAATAGCTCCAGACTGGCCAAGACAACACTGGTACCCACTACTACGGAGCATATGTCACAACAAGAAGTGGGTCCTTCCCCAATGGCCCCTACTTTTGACTCAGCACAACTTCAAAACAGTGCATCCAAACCTTCAGACACTGCAGCTAACAGCCTGGGAGATTCCATGAATAACCTCAATCTTTCTCTCTCCAAGGAAGTCCAGCGGATACTAACAGAAGCTCGAAGACCATCCACCAGAAAGGTTTATTTGGCAAAATGGAGGAGATTCAGCATTTGGAGCACCAGCAAGGGTCATGATGCATCACTATTGAACATCCCACTCATCCTGGAATATTTGGCAGATATGCTTCAGAATGGACTCTCATATTCTTCCATAAAGATACATGCTTCAGCTATCTCAGCTAGATATAACACTGATCCACCTGTGTTTTCACATCCTTTGCTAAGGCAGTTCCTTAGGGGAATCAAGAACATTAAGCCACCAAGAAGGGCTCCAGTGCCAGCTTGGGACCTCAACTTTGTTCTAGAGAAACTAACTCGACCTCCTTTTGAACCAGCAGCTTCAGTGGACTTACAATTCCTCTCATGGAAGACAGCTTCCCTGTTGGCAATTACCTCAGCAAGAAGGGTTTCGGAACTACAGGCCCTAATGGCAATACCACCATTCATAACCTTTCACCGAGACAGAGTCTCCTTAAGAACCAACCCTACTTTTATGCCAAAGGTGGTATCTAGGGTTTCTTTAAATCAAGCTATTCATCTACCTGCTTTCTTCCCCAATTCTGAAAACAAAGGGGAAAGACTGTTACACACCTTGGACATTCACAGGCGACTTCGCTACTACCTGGATAGAACCAAGACCAGTAGGAAGTCTGATCAACTTTTTGTAGCTTACGCCCCTGGAGTACAAGGAAAAGCAATTTCAAAACAAACTATTTCAAAATGGATTGGACATTGCATCAGATTTTGTTATTCCTTCCATGGGAAGACTGTTCTAGCCAATGTCAGACCACACTCCACCAGAGCTACAGCCACCTCTACAGCATTTTTAAGAGGGGTGCCTACAAAGGACATTCTAGAAGCTGCCACATGGAGCTCCGTGCATACATTCTCCAAACACTACAATCTCCCTCTATACTCCAGATCCAGAGCATTCTACCCACATGTTATGACTGCAGTTGCATTCTTGAAGGACATAGTACAGTTTTGTACCTACCATAAATGTAGATGTCCGATAGATATGCAACTGCAGTCGGATTTCCCCTCCCTCCATACCCCTCTATGCCTTGGGTCCACTCCTATCCCTGTTCCTCTTAGCTGGGGATATCTGTTATGGTGTATCTGTTTATTGCTTATTTGTTTGTTTGGAATCCTGTTTTTCTCCTTCCAAATTGATTACAGTCTTCCTTGGAGGGCACCTGGCATCTGGGGCAAGAAACACTGAAGAAAATGGCGTCGGCTGATGCTTATGTACTCCAGCCGCACTGACGTCGGAGAGAAATGCGACATCAGCCGACGTCGGACCCAGACTTTGGAATCCGGCCGACCGAGGGCTGCCTGAGGCAGGACAACTCACATGTTATGACTGCAGTTGCATATCTATTGGACATCTACATTTATGGTAGGTACAAAACTGTACTTTATGGGTTGTAGTGTCCTGGGAAACTGTGATGTGTTACTCAGAAAAGGAGAAGAGTTATAAGAACATCAATAACTGCCCCAAGAATACTGCATAAAACCAGGGTACAACATATTTAACCTGGTATACAGATAGGCTCACTGTAGGAATTTGAAAGGAAAATATTTCAAGCACAGAGCTTTGACCACAGAAATAACGATGTGACAAAATTATATCATGTACCCAACCAAGTAACCTTACTGTTTTTCCTAAGAGCACATGATGTATGCGCTGGATGGTGGTTGCGTACATGTCATCTTTTGTATCTGGGAGGAGGGTGCTATCTGTTTCAGTGTGTGCACTCATTTCTGTTGTTGTAATCCTCTATTCACTTTTATGTTTTTCTAATTTTGAGTTGTGTGCGTTGCAACATGAAACAGACAGACTTCAGTAAAGTGCTTACTTTAGTAAAGGGCCATGCAAAGTTGATTTTAATGCTTCTCTTATTCTTAATTTTATTTTCCTTTTTTATTCGGTCCTGCTTATCTAGTTGTCTTTATTCCATCAAAAAAGTCTTGTCTAGATATAGCGTCAAGATGTTGCAGTTCTATAAATGCATACTGTTCTTGGTGTACTTTATATGTGGATCATTCTATGTTCTTTTTATTTCCTCTTTCTTTTTAACTATGAAAACAATTACAGTGATGAATACCTTTTCTTAAGGCACTGAAACTAGGTTTATGTTGACACAGGCAAGTTTATGATAAATGTATTGTTCATTGTATAAACATAACTACCGTCTCTATTCTCCCTAGAGATATATGTTTTCAACACAGCTGTGGAACCTTCTTAAGATATACTTTGCACAGGATAATAACATATATTAGTGTTATTATTATAATATTGTTTTCCCTTCAGAATGTTGTGCGAGGTGAATGATTTCATGTGATGACCTACTGTTCACCTTAATGGACTGCATGCAAAAGCTGTCTTGTTTTGGAAAAAAAAAATGAGAGTCAGCATTTTTCTTAAACAGGGCATACATTGTTATTAATAATGTCATATGTTTGTGGTTTATTTTCCTGCAGCAACTTTTAGTATTTTATGCACTCTCACTGGTATGTGTGTATACAAACAAAGTTATAGATTATGAAATGTGTCTGGTACTTGTATGTCCATCAGAACACAAGTGCTTTCAACTGTATTACTTGATACTAGCTTTTATAATAACACTATGTTAGAGATGCTCTCAGATGAAACTACTTATAAGAAGCTGACTAGGTTAGATTTAGATAAATTAATTAAAACAGTGCATGCAGATCTGTATGATATGCTGATGTGTGGCATTATTGATAATGATCTGTATAAGTATTTTTTAATTGAGAAACCTGTGATACCAACCATTAGAGGTCTTCCTAAGATACATAAGACCATGGTTGATCCTCCCCTTAGACCTATAGTGTCGGGTAGAGGCTGGTTGACAGAGACTATGTCGATTTATTCAGAGAAGAAATTGAGATCTATAGTAGACTCTACGGAATCTGTGTTACGTGACACAAAACAATTTTTAGAAACCTTAGCACCCTTCAATGAAGATAAAACTATAGGAGAGTTAGATTACATGGCAACACTGGATGTAGTGTCTCTCTTTACCTGCATCCCCAATGAAGTAGGTTTAGAATATTTAAGGTTATATTTAATTAGTAAAGGGTTAAATAATAGTCAGGTTATAAGGATTACGATGCTATTAGAAATGGTCCTTAACTATAATGTGTTTACCTTTGATAGTGATTACTACCTTCAGATTAGAGGTGTAGCCATGGGCACCTCGTGTGCTAACTCTTATGCTAATCTAGTGTTAGTTTATTGGGAGAGTGCCTATGTGTTGGAACATCTGATTTTCTCTAAGTATATTAAATGTTATAAACGTTTTGTTGATGACGTTTTCTTGTTTTGGGGAGGTGATCTAGAAAGTTTAGAAGATTTTGTTACTTATATGAATGGAACTACTACTTTCCTTACACTAACCAGTACAGTTTCACAGGATAAAATAGACTTCCTAGATGTCACATTGAGTAAATATAATGGTGTTTTTGAGACTAAAGTGTTTAAGAAACCATGTAGAAGTGCTATCCTGCATAGAACTAGCATGCACCCGCCACATGTGCACAAGAATATTGTCAGGAATCAGATAAAACGCTATTCACATATAACTAGTGACGATCAAGTTTTTTCAGAAGCAGTTGTAGCTATAGAACGAGATTTTTATGGATAGAGGTTATCGTACTAATGATTTTCTCTTAAAGGATGATATAGTACGTGAGCAGTTAGGGCTACCATATATTAAGCAGAATGGAAATACCTATAAGCGACCTATTGAGAAGAAAGGAGATAGAAGAAGGATAGTTATTCCCTTTACTAATAAAAACACATCCATTGTCGATATTATTAAGAGACATTGGAACATCCTGCAGTTGGATGATAGTATTAAAGATTTAGTTGGTGAGAGACCGGCCTTTAGTTACAAAAATACTAAGTCCCTCAAACGGATGCTTTGTTATGATAAGGTACCTGTGAATAAGGTTACTTCACAGAGAAAGGGCACTTATGCCTGTCGCACTTGCAATCAATGTGGATATATAATGAATTCCAATGTCTTTATACATCCTGACACTGGGGTCAGATATGAATTTAATGAATATGCAGACTGTAAATCGAGGAATGTGATTTATTTGGCTACTTGTAAAAAGTGTCAATGTTTTTATGTAGGTAAGACTAATAGGACATTGAGGGAAAGAATTGGGGAGCATCTTTATGCTATCCACAGGGAGAATGAGGAAAATGCCTTGGCTAAGCACACTCTGCATAATGACACTACACATGTATTTAGATTCATGGTTATAGGACAGTTGTTAGAGACAGAGAGATTAGGTAATATTGGAAATAAAACAGAGAGAACGGAGGCTAGGTGGATAATTAAGCTAGCTGCAGATAAAGGTCATGGTCTCAATGATAAGTTATCATTGAAACCTTTTTTAATAGATAGACCATTCATACATTGAGCTATATTTGTATGCTTAGTATGTTTTTATATTTGTTTTTATATGTGTTTTTATGTTTATTGTATTTCACTACTATATATGTATATAATAATTTTTTATACTTTATGTGTATACTTAATGTTTTTATATACATATATATATTTTCTCTTCCTATACCTTTTAAAGTGAATGATGTGATTTTATGTGGAACACATGTGATATGGGCGAAGGTGTGCTATTGGTGCTTCTTATATATTTAAATGGAATCCGAGTTTTCTGTGTTTTGTTAAAGTCCGATGAAGCGTTCTATGTGACGTGAAAGCGCTTACTTCATTTGAATAAAAGGTTTATTCTCTTACGTTTGTCTACCTGGCTTGCTTCGATAGTTGTGGCATATCTACCTCCTTCATTTTGGAAGGTAGTATGTTACTCAAGGTCAGGGTCATACCAGCTTGGGCTTACATGATCAGGGAGCTCCTCAATGTCTCTCTTCATGTAGTCCAGGGAGGTACGTCTTAGATCATTCACACCACATGTACAATGACAGCATCATACTTGTACTTGTTCTGGAGTGACCTAAGTGCCTGTGTTATGTGGTGGATCCGAGCACCTGACAGGCAGCTGACAGTAACCTTCTCCTTGCTCAGCCTGGTGAGTGGAACATCCGTGTGCTCTTATTATAGAGTCTCCTATTACTAGCATGTTAGGTATGGTGTTTTGCCTTAAGGGCTGTTGTGAGGCACACTGCTGAGGTAAATTATGTGTTTTCTGGCTTGTGTTTGGGGTTGCAGGTTGCTTGCTTGTCTGCTTTGGAGGGCACTGTTTCTTTTTCAGATTGGTACCTAGTGCCTCCAAATATGTTTTTGTGTATTTATGCCTATGTTTTGCCGGTGCTGGTTTTGTAGATTCATGTGTGACAGGTGGTGTGATGCAAGTGTGTCCCTTATCCTCTTGACTGTCTGTTACAGTCATGGGTTGAGAGCGCTTAGCCTCCAGTCTGGCTGTGTATTTGCATCTCTCACAGGTGTTTGTGTCTAGAGGTAAGAGGAGAGGGTTGTCTGTATACATGAGGCAGTTGTGACACTGCCTCAGGATGCCCAATTCCACCAGATGAACTGGAGAGTACACCTGAAGCTGACCTCTGGACATGCTTTGAAGAGTAAATTGAACTTAAGTCCTGCGGACGATCGAGGGTCTTATGCTATATTATAAAAGTGCTGTCTAGGAAATTTGGAGAATAATAGTGCTGTCTAGGAGATTAGGACAAGTGGTGATTTCTGTTTTGCAAGTGCTGCAATAAGAGCAGCTGATCTGAAGCACTTGAGTTGAGGCTTGCCTACTTCTAAGGGAAAATTTACAGTGCAGACTTTGTGGGGCCGGGAATAGTATACCCCAGCTAACCGGCGCTGCCCGGCACTGCTCTGTGCGCAACACCACGCAAAAAGAGAGTTGCAGGGTTTTTCCTCTAGATAAGTGAGGAAAGTGAGTACAATAGCTGTTTTTCTCTAAACAAGTGAGAAAAGTAAGTACAAAAACTGTTTTCCTCTAGGTAATGAGGAAGATAGAGTGCTATAGTAATTAGTAGCTTATTTAGTGCTTACAAGTTCTGAACAAGTGCTGAGCATGAACAAGCAAATTTAAGTGCTAAAACTAAGAATCTGTATCTGCACTAGATGAGTTACAGGACAGAAACAAGTGCAAATACAGGCTTTCAAATCAAAAAGTTGAGAGAGATGGAAGAGATTGCCCAAACGGCCAATAACTACAAATTCTGGGCCAGAACTGTTACTTATGTGGTAGACAGGTTACCTAGTGCTTACCACTCCCACTGATAAGCTAGAAGGCTTCCCTCCAACACAGAAAGGCTTGGGGGACTCAGAAGCTTACATACAGTCCTGGATACAGCAAATCTGTATCTGGAACACTAATTACAGGAAAGGTAGGAAACAGGCTTTAAGTTTTTTTTTTTTTTTTTTTTTTGCAGAAAAGTAACAAAAACAGTAGTAAAAAACAACTCACATGCAATGCAAGCTAGCACACTTGAGTATGCAGCAATATTAGACCAAACACAGTTTAAAAATGCAATTAAATTAAAAAGGACTAAAAGCAAGTGCAGAAAGAGTTTATTAGGTAGAATGTGGTAAAGAGATGGGATGGGTGAGTGTCCCAGATCAAATCTACAGTGGGGCGGGCAACTGCAAAAGCCACCAAATTTAAACTACAAACCAAAAATAGGGAGGGTGGGTGAGAAAACAGTTTCAACAGACATCTAAGCAAAAACTAACAGTACAAACTTTAAAACCAAAAAAATATTCTCAGCTCTGTATATTTGCCGATCTGTCTCTCAGAACAGTGAGACAACAGTTTCAACACAGATCTAAGCAACAATTAAACTCTATAACCAAAAAAATATATACTCAGCTCTGTATAATTGCAGATAATATGTAAGGCAGTCTCTCAGAACACAGGTTCCAGCAATTTGGTTTGGCATTCCAGCCCCCTTCATGGGTATCCCTCAACCCCCTGAGAGCAGTAGCCCCTCTTCCCAAAGCTCCTTTGGGAGTTTTGGCAATAGGGCTCTACTCAAAGGGTTTCTCAAACCACAAGAGGGAAAGATTTTTATTCAATAATGTCCTTAGTGACCAGAAAGCATGGCCCTGGAGACCAGTCCTGGGTTTATCTCATATCAACACTTTCTTAAAGGTCCCTTCCTTCAGAATGTTGATACCCCAAACTCTTTTCCCTCTTATTCTTCCACAGGGATACATGGCATCTCTAGATTTAAAAGATGCTTACCTTCACATCCCCATTCACCCCATGTTCAGGGAATTTTTACGATTTTCTGTGGGTTCCAGGCATTTTCAATTCTCTGCCTTGCCCTTTGGTCTTTCTATGGATCTGAGGGTGTTCACAAAATGTGTTGCTCCAGTGGCTGCACATTGCAGGCTTTTGGATATCCAGATTTTTCTATGCCCGGATGACCTGCTCTTACAGGCTCCAGCTGCTCACACCCTACTCCAAAATCTGGAGACCACCATTTCCCTCCTTGGAAAACTGGGATTCATCATCAACTTCAGGAAGTCAGTCCTCATCTCTTCACAGGACTACATTTTCCTGGGTTGTCAAGTCCAGACAGACATAATGAGAGTGTCCCTTCCACCACAGAAGGTGCAGCACCTTTGGTCATTTTTTTCACTCCCTTCTCCCCTTGACTCACATCAAGATCAGGTAGTTCATCATGGTTTCAACCATTCCCATGGCGCCAATGGCAAACCTCTACATGAGGAAATTCCAGTGGTTCCTCAAGTCTGTGTAGACCCAGCATTCTCACCCACTGGAATACAGTCCCATTAATTCCTTGTCTAAAGAAGGAACTGCTCTGGTGGGTACAACAGGTAGCCTTAAATTCAGGACTACCTCTGCACCCTCTCATCCCAGTCTAGTTCCTTTCAGACACCTGTTCTTTGCAGATGTGCTCAAGGTTTTGCAGGAGGCCAGAAAACCCAGTACTAGAAAGTCTCATCTTTCCAAATGGAAATGTTTTCACTCTGGTGTCTCTCTCAGAACCAAGACCTACTGGCAGTGGGAATCCCAGTGGTTCTCTCTTATTTGTGTGAATTACTTTCTGCTGGGTTGGCTCTGTTTTATTAGTGGCCTTGACTTCAGCTAAAAGGGTGTCTGAGCTGCAAGCACTTATGGCTTCACCCCCATTGTTGGTCTTTTTTAAGGACAGGGTATCCTTGAGAACAAATCCTTCTTTTATGCCAAAAGTGGTTAATGAGTTATCCCTTATCCAGTCCATTCAATTATCCACCTTCCTTCCTTCTCCTCAAAACCACAGTGAGAAGGTACTACACTCCATAGATGTACATAACTTTAGCCTTGTCCAGATAAAAATCTAAGTTGTCTATCAGGAAATCTGATCAGCTATTTGTGAATTTCCATCCCAGGGCTCTCTAAGCAGACTATTTTTCTGGGATTTTGTTACACACGGCGTGGAAAGAGCCTGTCTTCACCTGTGAAGACCCATTCTATCAGAGCTGTAGTTTCCTCTAAGGCATTCTTCTAGGGCTTAGATAACATTGCCATCCTTGAAACAGCCACCTGGTCTTCTATCCATACCTTTATCAAACAATAGAAGCTCAATGGCATCTCCAGATCTAGAGCCAGATTTGTTAAAACCATTGTACTTGGCTTCATTGAGAGCTTCTCTGTTCCTTCCTCCTCCCTTCCTTCTTGAGCTTTGGCACTCTCCCTCAGGTTATGAATACTGCAGCAAGTGAATAGAAGGGCATAGGATAGTTGTGTAAAATCTTACCATAGCCACAGATGTCCTTCTCTTCACTACTGCAGTATTCTATCCCTCTATCCTTCCTCCCTGGTCTGTTTTGCTTGGATGTACTGACAGTACAAATCCTTAGTCTGGCATTCCTCCTGGGGCATTCATTTTTGAGGATGGTACATGTGTACATCACTTTTATGGCCTATGTCTAACTGCAGCCTATGTGCAACGTGCCACGTACCCTTGAGTATTATAAGACTTTTGTATACTAGTCGACATCTGGTCGCCTTCTGGCAGGAGATACCTCAGGTTATAAATACTGAAACAGTGAAGAGAAAGACATCTGTGATTATGGCAAGATTTAACGAACTGTTCTTTCTTGGTATTAGAGTACTGTGGTTGTGGTGGTGGTGGTGGTGGACATTAAACCTATGGTGTAAAAAAATAAACAACCAACCAATCTCACTAATGTTTCCTCTTTACCTGTGTAAGTTTCCACATACCCTATGCTGTTCTTGAACTGTTTGTAAGTTTCTGTGAGGCCATTTTTTGCTTGGGCTAAAGGAAAGTCTCTCTGTTGATCAGTGGCAGTGAAAAACATTGAGCAGCCTGCCTGCCCCTATGGGAGTGGTTACTGACTTGAAACTGTAGTTTTATTGGCCATTTTGGGTCAATTCCAAAACTCCTTCATCTTCCTCTCTTAAAACCCTCTTTTGCGCGTTTTTGAGCATAGCGCAACAGCGGGCAGCGCCGCCTAATTGGGTTTAAACTATTCCTGGCTCCACAAAGTCTGCTCTTCACTTTTTCCCTTAGAACTGCTCTATCTCTCAATTTAAACACCATATTCTCATTCTAAGGCCCTTCACTGGTCCAATTAAGTAATCCTACAAGTTAGCACTATTAAACCATAAGCACTACTTACTCTTATACTCTCTACGATTACCCTGTCCTCTATTGGTCCATCTTAAATTCAGTTTCCCTATTACTCTAGCATGTCCAAAGGTCAGTCAATGGTTTTCTCTTCAGTCCAGCTGGTGAATCTGGGAATTTTGAGGCAATGTTACAACTGTCTCATGTACACGGACAACACTCTCCTCCTCCAAACAGGTTCAAATATATGTGAGAGATGCAACTATTTAGCCAAACTGGAGGCTGAGCTCTCTCATCTCAAAACTGGTGTAACCTGTCAGGAGGAGAAGGTAACCTCACACAACACAATTCCAGTATCACATAGTCCCACCACATCAGCGAACCAAACACATAAATACACAAAAACATACTCGGAGGCTCTAAATAAAAATCTACCTAAGCAACAGAGACCTCCAAAGCAGACATCCAAACAAACACTACCTCAAAACAAAACACACACAACACATAACCCACAAAGTCAGTGTGCCAAGCAGCCACAGCCCTTAAGGCTGAATAACACACCTGATACTCTTGTTATAGGTGACTCTATTGTCAGACACACTGACGTCCCGCTCACCTGGCTGAATAAAGAGAAGGTCACAGTGAGCTGCCTGTCGGGTGCTAGGATCCGACACAACACAAGCACTCAGGTCACTCCAAAGCAAATACAAATATGACTCAGTCATTGTACATGCTGGTGTGAATAACCTGAGACGTACCTCCCTGGACTACATGAAAAGAGACATAGAGGAGCTCTCTGATCATGTAGCCCAGGCTGGTATGACCCTGACCTTGAGCAGCATCTTACCCTCACCTAGAATGATGCCACAGTACAAAGACAAAATGATCGATTTTAACAATTGGCTAAAATTTTGGTGTCATTCAAAGGGGATCCAGTGTCTGTCAGCCTGGGATGACATGCTCGACAGGCCATGTTGCTTCGCTAGGGACGGCTTGCACCTGTCACCACTGGGCTTTCGGATATTGGCAAGGGCTCTTGCCACCCCCATAGTGCCTTTTTATGCAAGGCTCAAAAGTCAAACCCACCCCCATAGACAGCACAAGGAACAAGAAACTAAGGGTAATGCTGCTAAACGCCAGAAGTCTTAACCTCAAGATGCACACACTCAAAGCTCTCCTCAGTATGGAGAACATCGATATCTGTGCAGTGACAGAAACCTGGTTC
This sequence comes from Protopterus annectens, assembly GCF_019279795.1. Lineage (NCBI taxonomy): Eukaryota > Metazoa > Chordata > Ceratodontiformes > Protopteridae > Protopterus > Protopterus annectens. The sequence continues at coordinate 361,044,550 of NC_056750.1, read as the reverse complement.
AAGGCTCCAGAGAGCACCCCAGCACTACCAGGCTATACCTCATATCATGCTTTTCGCCCCAAAACCTGGGCGAACCACAAAAGGAGGGGAGTTTCCATATTTATCAAGGATATCCACACCTCCAGGTTAGTGGCATTGCAGTATCGGAGACCATCCATGTGCAACTAACAGTGGGCAAGACTGCTTTTCAGTTTATAGCATCCTACAGACCACCCTCTCAAAGTCAGGAATCCCATTCGCTTTCCTGAAAACATTTGAGAACATGAAGATCTCTCCGAACACCATTATATTGGGCGACTTCAACTACCCAGACATTGACTGGAAGCACTACTCAAGCCCCAGCACCTTAGCCCAAAGATTCCTGGAAATTATAAACTCAAATGCTATGGAACAACTAGTCACCACTCCCACAAGAGGGGACAACATACTAGACCTGATCATTACCAACATGGGGACTCTATGCTCCACACCAGAAGTATATCCCTCATTGGTAAGATCAGACCATAAATTAATTTCACTGGATGTCCACATCCTGACCCCACCCCCATCCCAGAAAACCACAGTGAAAAACTTCTCAAAAGCGAACTTCTCACTTCTCAAAACCGAAGTGGAATCTTTCAAGGCCCCAGGGCCAGTGGAAACTACAGCCCAAACTGCAGAATCCTATATAAATGCATTCTACAGACATCTCCAGGAATGCATGGATCATGCTATCCCAAACAAAACCAAGACCCAATCATCCAAAGTCAGGCGTCCAGTCTGGTGGACCCCTGCCATAAATAAACTGTACAACAGAAGGAGGAAGCTACTACATGATGGAGCAAAATCCCTAATAGGGAAGGCATCTCTGATCAGTACTAGCAAAAAATTACGATCCCTCATAAAATCCTCCAAGGCCAGCTTCGAGAGAAAAATTGCACAGGACACCAAAGACGATCATAAGGCTTTTTTCAGTTATGTTAGAAACCTGGGATGCAACTCCCAGACTTGTTCTGAGTTTATTCTAAACGACAAAAAATACACTGAACCCACAGACATTGCCAATATCCTGGCAGACAGGTTCAGTGCAAACTTTTCCACCCCCTCCCCCCCCAAAAGAGCAAGTATCTATCCCGGCAGATGGCTGCCTCCCAAACATCTCAGATGCTCAGGTGAAGGCTGCCCTTTCCAAAGCAAAAAACACTGCTTCCATGGGACCAGATGGCATCCCAGGTTGCATCCTACATGAACTACAAGAGGAACTAATCCCTCAAATAAAACAGCTATACAATCTCAGCCTCACTACAGGATATGTGCCCACAGAATGGCGTACAGCAACAGTGGTCCCACTCCACAAAGGTGGAGCTTCTACGGACCCTGGAAACTATCGCCCCATAAGCCTGACTAGCTTAGTCTGCAAGGCTATGGAGAGGATTATCATGGAGCTCATAAACAAAGACATTGGGTACCTACAGACACTAGATCCTACCCAGTTCGGCTTTGTCAAGGGCAGATCCTGCCTTTTGAACCTGGTTGACTTCTTTGAAACAGTCACCAAAGCCATAGATGAAGGGAAGGTAGTCCACACAGCCTATCTGGACCTTGCAAAGGCATTTGACACAATGCACTTTTCGGGCATCATAGATAAGCTATCCAGCTTAAATATAAACCCCTATGTCACAAGATGGGTGCAAACTGGCTCAAAGACAGAACCCACAGAGTGAGAGTTGCTGGAGCCATGTCAGACTCAAAACCGGTCACAAGTGGCGTCCCACAGGGTTCTGTCCTGGGACCACTCTTGTTCGGTATATACTTTTCCAAGGTACAGGCAAACGTGGGAGGACTATGGCTCACCAAGTTCGCAGACGACTGCAAACTGGGTGCCATAATCAACTCTCCAGCTGACACAAACATCCTTCAAAAAGGTCTCACAGAGACAGATAACTGGTGCCAGTGCCATGGTTTAAAGCTAAATGCCAAAAAATGTATAGTCATACCCTTTGGCAAAAACAATGTGCCCACAAATTACCACATAGGCGGAAACCCATTAAGTGCAGAGAAAGTTACCTGGGGACCCAAGTTGATAGCAATCTCTCCTTTGAAAACCACATTGCCAAAGTGGTTAGAAAGATCTTCTACATAGCCCACCTCATCACGAAGGGTTTCACATCTAGATCAAGAGAGGTAATCGTGCCCCTTTATTCATCCCTCATCAGGCTCATCATAGAATACAATGCCCCTTTTGGGATGTACCTTACCCGACACCTGCAGCAATTAGAAAGACTCCAAAAGTATCTCACCAAGAGGATCAAGGGTCTCAAACAGATGCCATATGCTGCTCGGTTAAAAAAACTCCAGCTCTACTCAGTTGCATACCGCCTACTTCGAGGCAATCTATGCCTGACATACAAAGCTATGTCAAATCCAGAATTAATGGACATGCTCCACCTCAGTAAATCTAAATCCCTTAGAGCCACACGCTCGAGGGACTTGAACCTCAGCACAGACATAAATAGAACTTGCTGGAGGGACAGGTTCATAACCCAGAGGCTCCCTTCGCTCTGGAATAGAATTCCAGTTCATGTGAGGCAGAGCACCTCACTGAATCTCTTCAAGAAGAATCTCTATAAGTGGATGGGGGATCGTAGGTATGTCCCAGGGATTACTCCCGTGTCACTATTAGACAGAGGCACAGTAAACTAAACCTTAAAAAGGGCACAGTATACTCAAATCAAGTGGTGGTGTAAGCCATGCAGAATCGGGCTAGGCTTAAAATTGCTCCAGGGCAGATAGCCTAGTATGAACTTATGAACCTATCCTGTCACCCTATTGCATATTTGCAAGTCTAATGGTTGAGTGAATTCCCTCTCAAGGGAGGTCAGTCTCTTCTGAAACATTGATTTGTCCTGACAGGATTCCTGGATGTATCTTAAATAGCATGAAGCATGATTTAGCCACAAATCTAGCAACACTCGTCAAGCTCAGCCACATATAAAATACAGATTTTGTACCAAGCGAATAGAGAATAGCTACAGTGATTACTGTACATAAGGGAGGAGCTTCCACAGACCCATAAGTATGACCAGCCTCGTATGCAAATCCATGGAAAAACATACTATGAATTAATCAAAGATTTATCATGGAATTGATCAACCAGGACATAGAGAATCTGCAAACACTAGACCTGTCTTAGTTTGGATTTGTCAAGGGTGAGTCATGCTCACTCAACCTGGTGGATTTTTTTAAAAAGGTCGCCAAAGCAGAGGATGAAAGCAAAACAGAATACAGTGCATACTTTGACCTGGCCAAAGTTTTGACATAATTCCCCACTCAGGCATAGTGGAAAAGTTAAACTAGGAATAAACCCCTGTGTCACCCGTTTGATTGCCAACTGGCTCACAGCTAGGATGCAGATAATTAAAATAAGAGAAGTTGCCTCCACAGAGAGTCCAGTCATGAGTGGAGCCCCCAGGGGTCTGTGCTTGGTGTAATCAGCTATTTTTTTATTTTTTTTCTGCTCTTCACTTGGTTTGTGATAATTGCACAGGATGCTGGTTGAGCCAGCTGTGCTTCTGGGGTTATATCCTGCAAATAAGTAATACTCAGCCCTGCAGCTTCCAAAGCTTCAGGGCTGACTAAAAGACAAGTCTGGGCATGAAGCACTTTAGAGTTTCACTACTGCTGAAGAGTATCCTCTGTAATGCTTTCAAGAATCACTGGTTGGTTTTCTTTACCTTTGGGGAAAAAGCTTCAATTTTCTTAATTTTCTTGATGTTTTATTGCTTTCATTTTCAGGAAAGTTATTTTAAAGCTAAAAGTGTTGTGTTTTAACAGACTGTCTCTTTTTCCATCAGTTTAAGAATAGTGTAAAGTAACTGAAAACATTTTTTGTGGAGAAATTATGGTTATTTTACTGTTGTGAGGCTGGCATAGTGTGCTGCAGTGCTTTTTAGTGTGTTTTTCATTTAAAAAGTAACTTTTGTGAACTAATTGTGTTTACTGTCAATTGCTGCTCATCTGTCCCAGGAAAAAAAGGTACCATTTTTGGGATGACCATGCAAGAGACTACTGAGCCCATGGTTAGTCCTTCTTCCAGCAAAAAAAAAAAAAAAAAAAAAACAGCATTTGCCACCACATTAGGCTAGTAATGTGCCTTAGTCATAGGTGGGTGACTCTGCTTTGGCCATTTGTTGTACCTTAGACCACTCAGATTTAACTTGGATTCCTCTGGCGTTGTACCTACAAGCCACTATGGACAAGGAATTTAGCCATGCCGTGTCCTTTGCGACTGTTAGTAGGCAATGGAGAGGCACTATTGTTGGTCCTGGGAGAGGGAACAAGGAAGTTTTCCATGTTGTGTCAGAATGCAGTACCCATCCCTGGCTACTGCCATTAGTAACATGGTTGGACTCATTTTTCCTGTGAAAAAGAAATAGAAAACGAATCTTGTATCTACTCATCCTCTTTTTTTTTGGATAGTAGTAGTTTACTTAGTCTGACTCATGGTTTGATTCAGGCTACTAATCTTTCTTGTAAAGTAGTTCCTGATAAACTAAAGAATGATTCCACTTTTCATGAAGAGTTTTAAGATTCTGAATCCAAACAGGAAGATACAGGGACAGATACATTTTTTCCCAGATTTCTGATTCAGACTCAGAAGAGAGCTCAGTTTCTGGTTCTACCTGTTTGGGGGGTGAGTTTCTTTCCCATAGATCATTGCTAAGATGTGCCACTGTTTTCAGTGGGAGAACACTGAGATTTCTCTGTCCCTCAGAAAATTCTATGAGTTGTAGAGAAGGAGTTTCCAGAATGTTCACCCATTCCTCCAGTGCTGTCAGCTTTGAAAGATGTCTGTCTCACTGCCTGCAATTTTCCTGGCAGCCAGCCTGCTGCCGCTAAAAAGGAAGATACATTGTATAAAGTTCTTCAGTATTTTAAGTTTTTATGCACTCATCCCAAACCTGACCCAGCAGCCATAGCTTTAGATGTTCATCATATTTATCAGTACTGCAGTAGCCTTACTCATATGGGTTATATCCTGCCAGGTATACAACAGTCGGACAGCTTCTAAAGCTTCAAGGCACCTTCCACATGTCCAAACTGTCAAGTAGCTTGAACTGAGCTAAGAGACAAGTCTAGATATCAAGTCCCTCAGAGCTTTACCTCATCCAAAGCATATACTGCTTTGAGGCTTTCAAGGATTGATGGTCAGCTTGTACCTGCTACTTTGCTGAACAGATAACGTCCCTTTGGGGAAAAAGACTCTTATTTAATGTTTGTTTATTACTAACACTTTCCTCTTCAGGAATGTTATTTAAAAGATAGGAGTTTGTGTTTTAATGGGCTGTCATGAGACTGTACTGTACTTAAAAACAGGAGCACTCTTTATTCCTATCAATTCAAAAGTTGTTTAAAGTAACTTAAAACCATTTTTTTCTGTGGAGAAATTGTGGTTATTTTACTTTGTGGAGCTGGCAAAGTGTTTCTTACTGCATTTGTTTGTGGGAAAAGTGACTTTTAAAGACTTTTTGTTTTTACTGGTATTTGTTGCTTATTTTTCATGGGAATAATGCATAATTTTTGGCTTGACCATGGAGCAATATGTCAGTCTCATGGCTGTTCCTTCATCCAATCAGTTACATTCTCCCAGGTAAGAAAGGGGTTTTATTCTTGGATGTTTTTAGTGCCAAAGAAATTAAAAGCATGGAGACCAGTTCTGGATCTTTCTTTTCTAAAGCTGTTTGTGATAGTGCCCAAATTCAAAATGATGTCACTTCACAAATTGTTTCCTCTTGTTCCTCATTAAAGTTTCCTGGTAACACAAGATTTAAAAGATGCTTACTATCACATCCCTACTCATGCTGTCTTCAGGCATTTCTTAAGGTTGTGTGTGTCAGGGTCTCAGTATCAGTTCTTTGCTCTTTGGACTATGCAGTGCACCAAGAGTGTTCATAATGTGTCCAGCTCCAGTTATATCTCATTGCATTCTACAGGGTATCCACATTTTTTCCATATTTAGATAACTTGCTTATCTTTGCAGAGTCTTGTTCAAAGCAACAGGAATCTTTCTCTATCACCAGTAAGAGATTTCTTGTACAAGATGAGATAATGAACATTCAAAAGTCTTTCTTGATTCCTTCTCATAGAATCGTGTTTCTGGGATGTCAGACCCCACAGTTCAAAGAACTTTTCTTCAACAGGAAAAAATAGATCTGTATCTAGAGCTGTTTCTTGGGTTTTCCTCTCAGACTTCAGTCACTGCAAGGGAATACCTCTGGATTTTGGGTCTCATGACTTCTATGATTCTTTCAATATGCCTGGCAAGACTCCACATGTAAAATATACAGTCGTATCTGAAGTCCCCTAGGTCAGAGCACTAACACCCCTTGTCTTTTACCAGTGCCGGGTTTTGTCAGAAGAGAAATCACTTGGTGGGGGCAACAGATATCCATACGTCCAGGTCTACCTCCCTCCATCCCTGTTCCAAAATAGTTACCACAGATGCCTTGAACTTTGCTTGAGGAGCAGTTTCAGGAGGGATAAAAGTGCAAGGTGTGTGGGATACCAAGGACAGACACAAGCAAATAAAGGCAAAAGAGTTGTTTGCCCTGATCAAGGCACAATCAACCATGTAAATCATCTTTGCTCCCTGGAGCCTCATCAAGGTGTTACAGACAATACCACAATCATATGATACATCAACAAGCAAAGGGGAACCAGGTCATAGCCCCTCTGCAAACTAGCCATGGTAGTTTTGGATATAGCTACACAGCACAGCAGTCTCACTTTATAGACATCATACATTCCATCTGAGGAAAACTTTGCGACAGACAAGCTGAGCAGGGCAAGGGCAAACCAAAAGAAAACAGATCAGGGGGTTTTCCAAGATTTGATCCATTTGTGGGGAGTTCCTCAAGTAGACCACTTTGCCTCCTCTCTAAACAATTAGCAGGCAAGATTTTGCTTCAAGACTCCATGCAAGAAGGCCTGGAAGACAGACACATTTTCTTTTTCTTGAACAGGAATGTTCCTGTATGCTTCTCCATCCTTTCTAATAATACACAGGGTAATTTTGAAGATTCAGAAGGAATCCCCCATGGGGCAACTATGAATTTTTTGTGGAAATGGCCAGGGTCAGTCATCACAAGCTTCCTCACAGACTGGCTGTACTCATGCAAGAAAAGTGTTGTTTGATAAACCCTAACACCAGTCAACTTCAATTGACTGCTTGGATGATAGGGTCTTAATTCCTTTTAGGCATCTGTTTACTTAAGACTTGCAGCAAGTGTTAATGGAGGCTAGAAAGCTTGCTACTAGACAGTCATATATTAGCAAATGGAAAGTGTTTTCTAGCTGATGCCTAGAATATGACCATCACCCATTCAGAGCGAATTGTTCTTTGGTTTTATAATATTTGTTTGAGTTACTATCCTATGGCCTTTTCTTACTCTTCTATCAAGGTTCATTGATTGGCCATTTCAGCATTTTTACCCATGAAGCTTCCTCTTTCAGTGCATTCTCATGTCAAAATGTTTTTAAAGGGGTTTTGTATAAAAAGCCCTCAAGAAAATCAGTTGCCCCTCTTTGGTATCTTAATTTTGCATTAGAGAAGCTAACACATGCTCCACATGAACCAACTAACTTGGCTAACTTGAGGTTCTTAACCAGGAAAAACAGTTTGTGTTTGCTCTGACCTCTGCAAGAAGGGTATCCGAGTTGCAAACTCTTATGTTGAGCCAACAACCCTGTCTCATTTTCCACAGGAACAGGGTTTATTTGAGAACAAATCCTCCTTTTATGCTTAAAGTGGTATCCAAATTTACTTTGTTAAACTTACTATCTCCCCATTTTCTTTCTTGAACCCAACAATGAGGGAGTTAAGGATTCTGCATACCTTGGATGTCCTTAGACGTGTCATGTACTATCTTGACAGAAATAAAACTTTCAGATCAATTGCTCTTTTCTTATGAAATTAAGAAGGGTCAACCTCTGTCAAAACAGACTGTTTACAATTGGTTGTTTAAGGCAATTAGCTTTTGTTGTACTCGCCACAACAAAACTATTGCAGACAGAATCAAGACCCACTATACCAGGGCCTTGGCTTCATCTGTGGCTTTTTGAAAAAAAGTTAGATTCTAGAAGATCTAACTTGGTCCTCTGTGCATACTTTTATAAAGCACTATAAGCTTGATGCCTTCTGTATGTCTAGATCAGGTTTTGCAAGGACTGTTCTGTAGAGGTTCCTGGACTCTTCATAGGTTTATAGGTGTTTACTAGGCTAACAACCACAAGGGTCTTTTTAAGCCTAGCCCTGCATTCCAAATAATTGACAAGTTTTGATACCCTTGATAAGTGTAAGCAGAGGCCTGAGAGATGAACAATTTATAGGTTGCCTGTGCCCATTAGAGACATAGGTGCCAAACCAGGGATGAAGTTCCTGTTCCCCATCCAGTTGTTCAAGTTGCACTTGAATTGGGTTAGGGAGAAACTCTGCTTCACATGAATGGGGGAGCCTGTTATATAGACAGGGTAGTCTCTGGGATACATACCTGTCTCTCCAGCAGGTCCTGGTTATATCACAGACAAGGTTTAAGCTTTAGAAAGGGTAATTCTGGTGCTGTTTGATTTGTGGGTATGCCGGAGGTCTATTAGAGTGGGGTCTGACAATGCCCTGTATGCCAGGCATAGATCTCCCCTCAAAAGCCTGTAGGAGACAGAATACAGGGATAGGGCCTTGTGGCGATCTGCATAAGACATTTTACTTATGCCGTTATTCTTTTAGTGAGGAACTTCTGTGGAAATTCCAATTGGTAGATATGCTTGGTTAGGTACATACCAAAGGGGGCGCTGTACTCAATGATAGGTCTGTTGAATGCCAAATACAATGGAACAATGACTTCCTTGGGCTTTGGTGCTATGCCTTTGTTTATAAGTTGTGCAACATAGAATGATTTCCTCACTACTGTAGACATGTGATGGTCAAAGGCTAGATAATTATCTGTGTGCCCCTAAGTCCCTGACTACTGTGTCAGCTCTAAGGGGTGTGTTGTCAATATTTATTTATTTTATTTATTTTACATTTGTTGACCGGTCTAGTCTAGCTGGATACATATCCATTTTCAGAAGAGGCCCGGGGAGAAAAGCTCCACAAAAAAAACATATAACAACAATACATTATGGTAAATATATAAATATTTGTGAATAATAATTAAAATACAATCAGACCCCCAAAAAAAGGACAGGCTAAAAGAAACTACAGTTGGCAAAGAGAAATACGTAGCCAGTTACAGAGCATTAAACTTTAGCTAAGGTTAAAGAAACAAATTATCAGAAAGAATGACAGGTAAGTTAAGGTAGTTATAAAGAAAATCTAGGAGAAACAGAAGAAGAGAAGAAGCAGTAGAGAGAAAAGAGAGTAAGGAGAAAAAGAAGTGGCAAAGGTGATGAGAGAGAAGAGCAAGGAGAAGGGGGTAAAGCATAAAGGCCAAGCATGGCAAGAGATAGACTAGGAAAAAGCTGAAAAAGCAAGCCAAAAATAGGCGGAGTGGAAAAAGAAGAGGTGAGCTAAAAAAGAGAAGGAGAAGAATGTCAGTCAGGAGTACTACAAGAACAGAGCCAGTGATTATGGAAGTAAAGCTTGAGTTTTTCTTTGAAGAGAGGAAATGATGAAATCAGTGTTATATCACTAGGTAACAGATTCCATCTTCTACCAACCGTATTAGTGAATAAAGAGTTGCCGGCATAGTTGTTAGACTTTATTGATCTGGTCAGGAGTCTACAAGAAGAACGGAGGGAGTTAAGATTATTGTAAGGGATTAAAAGTTGAGAGAGTATAGGGTGTTGTCAGGTTGGTACAGAATTTTGTGAGCAATGGTAAGTTGTGAGATGAGAAGATAGTATTGAAATTCGAGCCAGCCTAGGAGTTTCAAGTTTAGACAGTGATGGGTTCTGTAAGGGTTACCAGTGGCAAAGCGGGCAATGTTATTATAACAAGCAGCTAGTTTGTTTAGGTTAGCTTTCTTGAGGTTTGTGTAAATTGGAGAGGCATAAAAGAGAGTAGATATAAGATGGGAGAGGGCAATTTTATCTCTAGTAGGTGGGGTTAGAAACTGTTTGATACGGTATAAGGATCCTATTTTTTTGTTAACAGATTTGATGGTGTTGTTGATATGTTGATCAAAAGTGAGATTATTATCAATGGTTACTCCTAACAGTTTAGTAGTAGTGTCAGGAGAGATGACAGTGGCGTTGTTTGAAGAGATAGTGAAGTGTAAAGGGGAGGTCCGAGAGGTGTAGGGGTGAAGAGAAGAAGTTTAGTTTTCTTAGCATTAAGAAGGAGGTACCGTCTAGTAAACCATGTTTCTACAGTGTTAAAGATATTTTGAGTTAGTGAGATTAGTTCTATGGAAGAAGATGCTGAGCAAATAATGGTAGAGTCATCAGCGTATTGAATGCAAGTTGCCTGAGGGATTGCTGAGTGCAGATCATTTATGAAGAGGAAGAAGAGTAGTGGACCAAGAATAGAGCCCTGAGGGACACCAATGGAAATTGGCAATAATGAAGAGATGTGATTATCCCAAAGAACAGCTTGTTGTCTGTTGCTCAGATACGAGCTGAACCATTTGATAGCTAAGTTATCAAATGAGAGGGATTCAAGGATATTAATTAGAGAAGAATGGTTGACCATGTCGAAAGCTTTAGAGAGATCAATAAATAGAGCCAAGAGAGAAGGTTATTGTTGCGGTTCCAGTTGATAGTATCCACAAAGGAGAGGAGGGCAGTGGTGGTGCTATGATGGGGTCTAAAGCCATGCTGGCAATTTGCTATTATGTTATGTAAAGAGAGATATTGTACAAGTTGCTGGTGAATGCATTTCTCCATAATTTTTGCTAAGGGGAGAGGAGAGCAATAGGTCTAAAGTTAGAGAAGTCAAAAGAATTACCACCTTTGTGTAGAGGGATAATATGAGAGATTTTCCAAATATCAGGAATGATTCCCTCTTGGATTGTCCTGTTTATTAGAATGGATATAGGGTAAGCAATTACTTTAGCTGCCTTTTGGAGATAAAGAGAAGGGATTTTGTCAGCAGAGGGGGTACATGGTTTCAGTTTGTGAATTAATCTGTAGATAAAAGAGGTGGAGATAGGTTGAAGAGAGAAGTTAAAAGTAGAGTCTACTAGGTTAGTTGGAGGATAGAAGTTGTTGGTGTTCAGTTGTCTAGCAAGAGATAGAATAGTTTCGGAAAAGAAAGAGTTAAAAGCATTAGCAGTTAGGTAAGGGGTGTCTGGGTCAGCATTAAGTGGGGAAGGGGTTTTGGTTGTTCCTGGGGAAAGGAGTCTATTTACAGATGACCAGAATTGTTTTGAATTATTAAAATGAGTATCTTGAAGTAGAATTTTCTCTTATCTGTGATGATTGCTTTTTTGGTCAAATTTCTGAGCTGGCGGAAGTGAAGTAAATCAGGGCTGTTTCTATGGCATCTCCATTTGGCCCAGATTTTATTTCTAGAGAGGATTAGTTTTTTAGTTTCGTTAGAGAGCCATGGGGCTGTCTTAGATTTCATTCTGATGGTACGCTCTGGAGCATGTTTGTCAAGAATGGATAAGAAGGTAGAATTAAAGAATATTACTGCATCTTCAAGAGGAAGAGATTTCAAGCTTGTTAGAAGGGATGGATGACTATCCAAAGGCTACTATTATGCATTTCTTGGCAGTTAGTTTTTGTCCATGGCTCTCTCACCAATTTTTTGTCAGCCCCTCCTGGAGAGCATTTGTGTCAGTGTGGGATTCAATGACAGCTCTTAATTTGCAATCATCTGCAAATTTAGTCAGCCAGAGTCCACTGACATTGGCCTTGTCTTCTGAGAAGTAAATGCCACAAAGGAGTTTTTCGAGAACTGATCCTTGAGGGACTCCACTTGTGACTGGCCGCTTTGTAGAGGTGGACTCCCCACTTCTAACTTTCTCGGTCCTGTGAGCCAGTTGGCTATCCAATGGGCGACATATGAGTTTGTACCTAACCTCTTGAGTTTGTCAACAATGCCCGCATGGGGTATTTTGTCACATGCCTTGGCCAAGTTAATGTAGGCAGTGTGAACCATTTTTCCCTCATCCATTGCTTTCGTTACCTTCTTAAAGAAGTCCACCAGGTTGAGTAGGCATGATCTACCCTTGATGAAACCAAACTTCTCCTTCAACCTCCCAAAAGTAGTAAGCTAGGGTAATCTACTCATATAGCTAGGGCCACTGCAGCAATAATCAGTATGATGAAAGTAGTATAGTTGTGTAAATAAACTTACAATTGCAGTAGATGTTCAAATGATTACTGCTGCAGTAGCCTTTCCCTTCCTCCATCCCTCTTTGTGTTGTTTTTTTTATTTTACCAGTGTGTGTGTATGTATGTATGTATGTATGTATGTGTGCATCTATATACTTTTATTCCAAGCTATGACCTGCCTTTCTCAGTTTAAATGAAAAAGCTCAAATCTGTGATTTCGCTTGAACTGCCAGCAATTTGATAACATGGAAGGTGTCCTGAAGCTTTTGAAGCTGCCCAGCTGTTATGTCCTTGGCAGAGTATAATCCATATAGCTAAGGCTGCTGCAGCAGTGATCATTCGAGCATCTATAGTTATGGTAAGTTTACTTAAACAACTGTAATTTTTGCAACTGTGCCTGCCATTTGAATAACTCATGCAGGGTAGCACATCCATGGACAGTCTTTGTACTGTCTTCCAGTTCCATTAAGTAGGTTGTCTTGGCCACAGTACTGATGGGTACATGATTTATAAACAGAAGTATGCATTAGGTCTACTGTTAGTAAAATGAAAGAGTTTATGGGAAATTTTTTTTAGTCTAGTTGTTTAAAAGAAAGACATTCTTTTTTTTCTGATAGGATAATGAGTTATTTTGAGCTAGAGTACTGAGACTGGGTTTTAATGCATAATATAAGATAACAAATTCATATAAAATATATTTAGTGTCATATCTAGCAAAATACAGATTTCCAAAGATTTTTGATTATTTTTCAATAATTATTAATGGAAATAGCAGAACAAAGCTATTTTTATTTAGGTTATACAAACTAATTTTGGAACTAGAAACAAGTACTAACAAATATTCGATTTTTAAAGTCTATAGTAAATGAATATTAATGGCAGTTGAGAATACATTTTAAAGTCAGATTATTTTTTTGGAAAGTTTTTAATATGTGTAACACCTTGTAGAATTAATGCAATTAGTCAGAATTAATCAGTGTTCTACCTGAGATAAACAAATTCAAATAAATAAAATTAAAAAAAACTGAGAAAGTTAATTCCAGGAGTTGTCTAAATATTAAAGGCTTATTGACTGCATTTTCTTTTATATATGTGGAAAAAAACTATTTACGGAAGACATACAATCCTTTTTTAAAACATTATGGACAGATAGACACTAAAAAAATCTTTGCTATTGGATAACTCTCCAATTTCTGAATGGATTAAACTACCACAGTATTCTCTCTTATGGGGACTTCTGGGTGGTATGAGGAAAACTAGAACAAAGGACTGGAAAAGAGATATTTACTCTTTTTTTTAAATGTCTCATAGACTTCACCACTGTTGTGTACCATAACAAAATAAGTATCATGACAATGAGATCTAACTGTGAAAAAAAATATTTTTAATATTTGGTCAAAATGAAATAATTATTGGAAAGTATACCCCAAACTTAAAAGTAAAAATTTAATGTAAAAAAGAACTATGCATTGTTAGTACCCTCTCTCAGTGAGCCACAGTAAGAAATGAATGGCTAACTGAGCAGTGACTTAGTATTACATTCATTTAAACAGTAAACCAGGTGTCTCAGTGAACTGTCTGTGATTTCAGAGACAGAGTACTGCTGCAAGGTGGTATGCACATGATAACAATGTGGGCATTGTGCACATGTACCTTAATGCTAAGGAAAGGATAAAGAGAGCACGTTAAGGGTAAGGGCAGAGCCATATGTGCACTGTACATATGTAAGTATTATTATTATTATTACTGGGAGAAAGTGAGAGCATAATAACTGAGCAACATAACAGCGTGAGCATTGCACATGTGTAGTAATGTTAAGGGAATGAGGAAGACGGCATGGTATAAGGGTAAGGGCAAAACATAATGTGTGCACTACACAGCTGTAACTACTACTATTACTAGAAGAAAGTGAGTGCATGATAACAGAACCAGCACAGTAATGTATGCATTGTGTGTATGTACAGTATCGTAGAACAAGAAAGAAGAGAGCATGGTAAGGGTAAGGGCAGAACATAATGTGTGCACTGTACAGCTATAAGTACTATTACTAGTAGGAGAAAGGGGGCATGATAACAGAGTAATGTAGCAAGTGCATGCATTGTGCACATATACAGTAATGTTAGGGCAGTGATGAAGACAGCATGGTATGGGTGCGTGCAAAGCATAATGTGTACACTATATAGCTGTATATATTCCTGCAGTAATGTTAGTGGAAGGGAGAAATGCACATAAGGGTAAGAGCAGAACACTGTGTTTGTACTGTGCTGCTGTAAACAGTTTTATTACTAGGATGAAGTGAGCACGATAACAGGACAGTATAGCAGCTTATATGTCATGGAAGATAAGTAGTGTTAGTTCTGCTGGGTGTATTGCATGGAGAATGTACACAGTTTGTTGTATTATGTGCCATAAGTAGTACAGAACACTGTGTCATGTAGCATCATACAAGCAGGAATTGGGCATGTGTACTATTGCATGAATCCTGACTATGAGGTCAGTTTTGTATGAATGGCCTAATGCCCTCCCCAGAGATTGCCTGTGCCTCACTGTGTCTGCATGTATATTCTTTCACATGGTTGGGCAGTCGCACCCACTTTTTCCTTGCACCATTTTCCCACATCTTGACACATCTCTTCTCTCCAGTTGATGCTGAGTTACTAGAGTAGAGTTGTGGCAAGAGCTAGACTTGTCCTATCCCTCCCCACAGAACTGTCGCACCCATTTAACTCTTCTGAAATATTAAGCACCTGTGTTGGTACTTGAACTCAGATCAGCTAGGCCATAGCTGTTGACATTCATTATTCACACTTTCTCAGTGACATATCGGTTCTGTGCCTGTCAAACTCGGACTGGCAGCTTTCCGGAGCTCAGAATCCCCTCCTCTGACACACTGATACAAGAATGAATAAGCCCCTCCTATGAGGAGAAACCTAACCCCTGTCACAAATTCTTTTACTGCCAGCAGCCTGCTTTGGGGGATCACGGCTTCCATATTCTGATAAGATCCCTTTGGTAACTCCCCTTCCTCTTTATTATTACTATTATTATATATGTTTGATTTCTGTCTGTTTTATTGAAAATATATTTACTTACTAAGTTTTTTTATTTTAGTATTTTTGTTATTTACTAGGACATGCAGACTCCACACAGAAGGCTTGGCTTGGGAGTGCCTTCTGTGTGGAGTCTGCATGTCCTCCCCGCGGTTGGGTAGCATTCAAAAGACATGCGTGCGTAAATGGGCGTGCCTTCGTTGAAGGTTGGGCATCGAGCTGGCACCGCTGTGGCGACCCCTTACCGGGAAAAAGCCGAAAGACAAACAACAACTACTGTTAATTCCTCTGGAACTTCCAACTTACTACTGCGTTTTTTGTATGCCGAGTACTACTTTTAAGCAGTTATGGGGCTTTTCTAAACAATTATATGACTTGTACTGGGAACCTGAAGTATTTCTGATGTTAAACACTAGGCCTCTTGTTTCTGTTTATCTGATTCATTTGAAAGATTTGACATAAAAAATATTGCATTTTCTTCATTTATATGATATTTACCATTAATTTAAAGTTTCTATAGTTGTTTTTATTTTTAAATTGGATTTTACCACAAATTACTTTATTTGCATTTTCTGTATATATATATATATTTCATTTTTGACAAGAGAAACTTTAAGTCGGTGCTTATTTATGTTGTTTTAAAATGTTTCTGTTTAATTTAAGGGTGGGAATATATTTGATTTTTATTAATATTTGGCTAAGTGAATTTTACTTGGTACTTTGTGTGTGCTATTGCTGACTACACAGTGCAGATTGTAGAGTAAGGCCTAGCTCAGTTTAAATGGTTTCAGCTGTATTTTATGCAGGTTAGCCCTATTTGCTGTGTGGAGACAATTTATATTTGTATTATTGCAGCCCTTGATGGTGTCAGTGTATTTTTCCCCTTGATTTAATGGAGCCTGATAGTCCCCCCAATCAAACCCAGTTGTATCTATAAAACGAAACAAAATGACAAACGGCAACCACACACTGAAGCAGAAGATTTAATAAGTCTATAAAAAATCCACAAGTGTATGAAACCAGAATAAAATCATAAAATCCTTTCCTTGATTCTTTCCTTTAAGCACTTTTCGTTTGTTCCGTGAACAAACTTCTTCAGAAGTAATAATCAACACCAACTGCAGTCAATTTAAACAGAAAAAGTGCTGGAACAGTTTGCCTACGTAATTTTTAAAGAACTAGTAATAAAAATATATTATTTTGCCAATGTACAATATCACAAACATGTCACAGAGTCAAGAGTAAACACACAGAGAGCATACACTGGAAATGAACCTTATAGACTATTAGACTTCAATACAGTAAATAACTATAAATAGCATTTAACAATAAAAACTAGCATGTATGTAATACCTGCATTAAACTGCAAAACTACGCCCCAACATTACCTTAAAAGGTTTTTAAGCTTCAATATGCAAGAAATTGAACATGCCTCATTCAATCCAGGATAGTTAAACAAATTTAACTTGATCTGCCACAAAAGTTCCAATTCTTCCAGTTTAAAGGAAGCAGGACCCCCCCGTATATCTGAAAATAAATTACTGATAACAATGAATTTGAACTTGTGGGAAGGATTAGAATGGACATGTTTGGCAAGGGCATTTTCCAGCTTGTTGTGAGAGATAGCGTATTGGTGTTCATATATACCCTATCTCTAAGTCTACGTTCTGTTTTGCCTACGTAGAATGCAAAACAGTCAGTACATCTAGCTAAATACACAAGAAATTTACTGTTACAATTAAATCTAGATTTTAACTTATAAGTATTCCTATTAATCGTGAACTGGTTTACACAATCAACAAATTTACAATAATTACAACTTTCGCATTCCGACATACCTGGCAATCTAGAACTGGGTCTGTTTCTACTCTCCAAGGCATTTTTCAAGTTCCTGCCTTTTTTAAAAACTACATGAGGTTTATGCCTAAAAAATCCAGGGCAACTTGATTAGTTTTAAAGAGTTCCCAATTTGTTGTAATTTTATTACTAGTTTTATTACTAGTTCTTTAAAAATTACGTATGCAATTTGTTCCCGCACTTTTTCTGTTTAAATTGACTGCAGTTGGTGTTGATTATTACTTCTGAAGAAGTTTGTTCACGGAACAAACGAAAAGCGCTTAAAGGAAAGA
Organism: Protopterus annectens; assembly: GCF_019279795.1. Classification (NCBI taxonomy): domain Eukaryota; kingdom Metazoa; phylum Chordata; order Ceratodontiformes; family Protopteridae; genus Protopterus; species Protopterus annectens. The sequence goes on along the minus strand of NC_056750.1, from coordinate 361,027,116 downwards.
ATCAAGGAAAGGATTTTATGGTTTTATTCTGGTTTCATACACTTGTGGATTTTTTATAGACTTATTAAATCTTCTGCTTCAGTGTGTGGTTGCCGTTTGTCATTTTGTTTTGTTTTACGGAGTTTGTTGTGCCTTTGGTGTTTGAGAAGTTATCTGTATGGCGTCTGACTCATTGGCACCACTTGCACTGTCTTTGCAGAATGATATACCTACAATTGGGTCATTTAACGAACGGTCTCCATCGGCTGCCGTTCTGGATGTCATGTCCCTCAACCATCGAGAGGAATTGTCTAACAACCTTTTAACGACCCTTCTTAACAAACTAGAATGTATCTCCAACCGGTTGGACCAACTGGATAAAAATCAACCAAAACAAAATACCACTGTTGAAAAGCAAAAATACAGAGGCCAGGAAACAATCTACTAAGGCAAATCACAAGTCAAATAGCGTAGAATCAATTTATTAAAGACTTCATCAGAATACTCTATTACAAAAAATGAAGGTCCTTAAATAACACTTTAATTATACAATTTACCAATTAATTAAAAATTCTAAAAACATTTAAAGAGCAACAGCACTTTATGTAAACAGAGGCAATGTTATCTTTCTTAATATTTAACTCGCCATTCTTTAAAAAACATTTAATGTTGATAATTCCATTTAAACCAGGAAACTTGTCAGATTTTAAACTCTGTTCAATAAAATTTCTGAAGTCTCCCCCCCTCAAATCAGATTTGCAGACTTCAAGAACAGAAAATAAAAATGTTTTAAAATTACTACAAACTACTGAGTGTTTAAATAGTCTTCATGTCATATAAGTGCTCTTTAAGCATCTAGTAAGCTGGACAAGTACTACATAGCCCAATGTACACTACCCCCCTAGTATTGCAGTCAACATATTCTGGTACCTGAAAGGTCTTGTCAATGCTATCAATGATAATCAATGGTCCTACAGAAAGAAACCTACAGGTATTACAATTGTGACAAGGGAAAACACCTTTCGTATTAATTTTGTTTGTAACTGATGGGGTCCTATTGGCTTCTAATGCTCTTTTAACATTAAATGTATTTCTAAAAACAAAAACAGGTTTCTCTCCCAACACTTTTGATATGTCCCTGTTCCCTTTTATAATTTTCCAATTTCTTTGGATCACATTTTTTATAGCCAGCCCGTCAATGCTCATACCTAAAGAACATACTGGACCAGTGATTCTTGTATCAGTGGGGACATTCAAACTTGTCACTTGTTGTTGGATGTCCACTTTATAATCCAAGATGGCAGGATAAAAAGTGCTTCTCTTACTTAAAACGGTAGTGATGATATCATCTAACATAGTAATAGGGTACCCCCTATTCAAAAACAATTTTTTAATGAATAACACTTCTTGATGCAAGTCAATTTCAGATGATGTCATTCGACAGGCCCTGATGAACTGTCCCTTGGGGATATTTTTGATGGTATGTTTTTGATGAGCACTGTCAAAATGGAGATAATTATTCGTGAAAGTCTCCTTGCGATATATTTTACTATTAAATCTATTTTCTGGAAAGTCCCATCTCAGGGAAACATCCAGGAATTCAACTTGTAAACCTAAATTCCCTAGTTTAAATTTTAAGAAACTAACCTGTTTGTTAATTTCTTGAACCAATTCACTTACTGTGTCACTGTCCCCTTCTATGATGAAAAACAAGTCATCAACAAAGCTAAGGTATACTAAGATGTCAAACTTTGTTCTTAACAGTGTTATTTAAGGACCTTCATTTTTTGTAATAGAGTATTCTGATGAAGTCTTCTGACGAAAGCGGTAATAAATTGATTCTACGCTATTTGACTTGTGATTTGCCTTAGTAGATTGTTTCCTGGCCTCTGTATTTTTGGATAAAAATCAAACTTATCTTGCCAATCAGTTGAATTCGAACATCATTACCACCGCAGCTGCAGTAGTACGGAAACCAACAGTTTCATGTCCGATTTTGGAAGAAACTACACCACCAGATTCGGGTACTAGTATTAGTACTAATTCTTCTTCAAATCAGCAGAGAGGTTCTTCCGCTGGTCTTCCACTTGACGAGAGTACACCTCCTCCAGCACAGAGGGCTGTTCACAGTTCCGTACCTTTAGGTTCAGACTTGGTCATAGATGACCGGATAGGCTTACCGTCACGATCTCAGTTTCCTTCTTCACCACATATGGGAAACACCGGCATCTGTGAACCTGTAGACATTCAAATACATCAAGGGTCTAGTCCTTTCAGTCTCTGTCAGGATGTAAATGGGAAGTCGTGCTCACTGTCCACATGGATGGATTATAAATTTAATCTAGGCTCGGAGCAGTATTCACATACTTCACCTCCAGATGAAATGGAAGGTAACAATGCTTTGCATACTGACATAGTATCTAATCTTAAATTGCTTGATAATTTACTTTTAAAATATAAAAAAACACAGCTTGAAGTTGAATATTTTAAAGAATGTTTGAGATGCGAAGTTATTCCTAAGGGCCTACGAAGGGCTCAATATCCTACTGGTCTTATTAACAATTCTCCATTCCACCTAGATTTACTTCAATTATTTGACAAACAAGGTTTTGAATTTCTTGAGTTAATGATTAAACATTACTCTTTAATGTCTAATAAAGTGTCTAATTTAGTTAAAGAGGTTGATGCCAAAGTCCTTAGAGACAGTCAATTTGACCGTTATAAGTATGATTATAGTAGGACTTTTTCTAGAATCAACCAACATCTAGCCAAGTTGAGTGTAAATAAAACCAAGAAACTGCAACGTGATTGCAATTCATACAAACAAGGTACGGCTTATCCATCTCCACCAGCAGCGCAGACTTGGCAACTTGTTTTTTCATTTATTGACCTAACCAGCAATGATTTACAGAGTTCCAGCTTTCACGAAGTACCTAAATTGTCTCAATCAGTAAATGTTTCCATCGATCAGTTGAGACAGACACCAGCTTCCTTTGACAACCATCTCCCTTCCCACACTTCTAATCCGGGTACATCTAATTATGATGGGGTACGTAGAAGTGAAAGACTTAAAAATTCTGCTAAGGTGAATTACAACTATAACAATAGGCAACAACAGTATGGTCAACAACATAGTAGTAATATGAACCACCATGATGGTCACCAGCAGGATTTTTACAGATTCAGTGCCCAAGGAGCCAGACCCAAACAACAACAAAAGGGGTCAAGACCATCAAGGTGAACCATGATCAATTATGCGAGTTGGCATTAGTTTCTATACCTAATGACTCATCATCACTATCTGTTCAACAACATGTCTCTGAGTTGGAAATTTCTTTAAGTACTGCTTCATTTGAAGTTGAAGGGTCAACTAGTTCCTTACCAGAGGAACCTGTCAGTTTTTCTTTAGTCCCTGGTCCTTCTATTGTTTTAAATAAAGACAAGGACTTCAGGGTGTACAATTTTTCAGACAGTTTTATTTCATCCGACATTGTTGACTTTTTAGCTAAAGGCCAGACGTATGTCCCTTGGCATAGTATGGATTTAGCTAAATCTATTGTTGAGTTGAAATTATTCACTAGAAAATTAAATTTGGGCTTGTTCTTTATGAATGTACCTAATAACATGTACAACAATGGGTTTCATCTTTCTAGTACTTTCAATCCTCCCCTTCACCCTTTGTTACAGGTCTTTGAGCAGGTTAGTGAATTAGATCTTCGGAACCTTTTTAAAAATAAAAAATCTAGTAACAGTCAAGAGTATACCTCTGAACATGACTTTCTTAGCTATATCCAGTCTCAAAACATTAGGGTTTGTAAACCCGATAAAGGTGGGGGATTGGTGGTATTTGACAATCTTGATTATGTAACACGTATGAAAAAATTGTTGAATTCTAATACTTACCAAGTCAGTTCTAGATCAGAAGTGAACAGGGCATATAGTCTCATTAAATCTTGTCTGTACGACCTCTTTATTGAAGGTCGCATTGACCAAGTAGTATTTAACTACATAAGCTGTTCATTCCCAAGATACCCATCGTTATTTGGGATTCCTAAAATCCATAAGGATGTGGAAAATCCCCCCATGAGACCACTTATTGATGGACGTGGGTCCCCTACGTATGCATGTGCAAAATTTGTGGACTCCATGCTGAAAAAATATGTTGCATTGGAGCCACAGATTTGCAAAGATTCTTGGTCTTTTTTGTCAAAAATTAATGAACTTGGGTTCAATAGTGAATACAACTTTCTAACGGTTGACGTAAAGGACCTTTATACATGCATCCCCCACGACATCAGTGTCGAGTGGGTGGCAGAGGTAATGAAAAAGCACAATGCATCAAGTAGTGATATTTCCTTGGTGTCAGAATTATTGGACTTAATTTTGTCCAATAATTACTTTATTTTTGATGACCAATTTTATCTCCAAAAAGTGGGTTTAGCGATGGGCTCCCCTTGCGGAGCAAGTGTCGCTAATTTAGTGATGGCCCAGTGGGAATCTAAACTTGTTTTCCCAACGGGGTCATTACTGGATCCTATCATCTATTGTACCCGCTTTTTGGATGATATTTTCATCTTGGTAAAGGGTGACGATGAGCTTGCACGTGTTTTGGTTAATAATTTTAACACATCTACCAGCTTTTTACAATTCACTCATACATTTCAAACCGATTCCAAACCTTATTTGGACATTAGGTTGAATAAGAACAGGGTGAATCAATCTTTTACCGCTCAAATTTATAGGAAGGTTAGTTATTCTAATTCTTTCCTTCACTTCACTAGCTGTCACCCATTCCACCAAAAAAGATCTGTGGTTAAGGGCCAGCTAGTGAGGGCATCTCATATTTCTAGTTTAGACACAGACTTCACTGAGGAATGTAAACTTTTGAAACAGATGTTTCAACATTGTGGCTATCCAGAGACACTTTTAGACACATTAATTGAGGAGGTAACTCACAAGAGAAATGTGAATTGGTTTAAACCAATTCTGTGTAGTCAGCGGAATATTTCCAACAATGATAGTATACTTGAAGACACTTTGGATTTACAGGAAGTGGGTCTTGCAGTTGCTGAACAAGACTTTAAATTCAGTTTTGTAACTACTTTTAACTCACAAAGTAAGTCCATTGTGAGTATAATTACAAAAAATTGGGAACTCTTTAAAACTAATCAAGTTGCCCTGGATTTTTTAGGGCATAAACCTCATGTAGTTTTTAAAAAAGGCAGGAACTTGAAAAATGCCTTGGAGAGTAGAAACAGACCCAGTTCTAGATTGCCAGGTATGTCGAAATGCGAAAGTTGTAATTATTGTAAATTTGTTGATTGTGTAAACCAGTTCACGGTTAATGGGAATACTTATAAGTTAAAATCTAGATTTAATTGTAACAGTACATTTCTTGTGTATTTAGCTAGATGTACTGACTGTTTTGCATTCTACGTAGGCAAAACAGAACGTAGACTTAGAGATAGGGTATATATGAACACCAATACGCTATCTCTCACAACAAGCTGGAAAATGCCCTTGCCAAACATGTCCATTCTAATCCTTCCCACAAGTTCAAATTCATTGTTATTAGTAATTTATTTTCAGATATACGGGGGGGGGGGGGTCCTGCTTCCTATAAACTGGAAGAATTGGAACTTTTGTGGCAGATCAAGTTAAATTCGTTTAACTATCCTGGATTGAATGAGGCATGTTCAATTTCTTGCATATTGAAGCTTAAAAACCTTTTAAGGTAATGTTGGGGCGTAGTTTTGCAGTTTAATGCAGGTATTACATACATGCTAGTTTTTATTGTTAAATGCTATTTATAGTTATTTACTGTATTGAAGTCTAATAGTCTATAAGGTTCATTTCCAGTGTATGCTCTCTGTGTGTTTACTCTTGACTCTGTGACATGTTTGTGATATTGTACATTGGCAAAATAATATATTTTTATTACTAGTTCTTTAAAAATTATGTAGGCAAATTGTTCCCGCACTTTTTCTGTTTAAATTGACTGCAGTTGGTGTTGATTATTACTTCTGAAGAAGTTTGTTCACGGAACAAACGAAAAGCGCTTAAAGGAAAGAATCAAGGAAAGGATTTTATGGTTTTATTCTGGTTTCATACACTTGTGGATTTTTTATAGACTTATTAAATCTTCTGCTTCAGTGTGTGGTTGCCGTTTGTCATTTTGTTTCATTTTACGGAGTTTGTTGTGCCTTTGGTGTTTGACCAATCGTATCTATAAAGAACATGCCTCAGCTTATAGTTTGTGTATGTGTTGTTGCCTTAAGTTGGCTTTCAGACCACTTATCTTTTTCTCAGTCATCCTCTGGTCTAAGCCCACAGCCCTCTGTGGTATAAAGTTCATACACATTTTCCGAGGATCTACCATTACCTGTCTCAGGTACAGGAAAACCAAATCCTTTAGGTGGAGGAGAGGTCTTCTGGGATAAAAGAGCCCTTGCCAGACATAATACTCTGTTCCCACATATTTTGTCTTCTAGTGTAGTTCATAGTAAGAAGAGACAGAGACAGAGACTTCAACACATAACAGATAAGGATATTACTATGTATGAGGCTGATATGGTTTTCTTAACTACAAGTGTTTTACAGCTGGTTAATCTCAGAAATTAAACTCCTAGTCAGAATGACTGTGAGGCTGCCATCTCTAGTAATCAGTCTAGTTCTGAAGAGTTTGATGGGGACTCTGATCTTCCATCTGTTTTTGCACCGCATCAACTGACCCAGCTGCAGTTTGTCTAGTTGCCTGCTCTAACAAGACAGCATTGGTTTGCTCTAACCCTACACTGACAGGTAAAATCTGCAAGAGGTTAGAATCTTCGTGAAAATAGTTGGCTCAGTGTAGTAACTTAATCTTTAGAATTTTAAATTGTCAGAGCTTCATGTGGAAATTTAGTTTGCAATGTGTGCCCAGTTCAGATGACTTTTTTTGTACCACTCTCTGCCTGCTGAACAGAAGTGTTAAATGAATGAGACTCAGGTTTCGAAACATGATTTGAGTAGTATCTGGGAAGGTGTGCACACAGTTTCTAGAAGTGCAGCTGGTTCTGTGATACTGAGAAGTATGGTTGGTTACATAACCAGATGTTTTCTGAGGATTTTAGAAAGTGAGATTTTGAGTGCTGTTTTAATGTTCTGAATTTGTTTGGTCCTACTGCTACTCATATTCTCAAACAATAGGCTGGTAGAAGTAAATTGATGCATTGCATTGGATATCTAGAATGTTTCATATTCCCAGGTTCTCGCCTAACAAGACATTCACCATCAAAGAGCAGAACAAACAAACAATATCAGCCTAACAAGAGTCAGGGTACCAACAGGAAGTGACAGGAGGATAATGCTTCCAAACCAAATAAAAAGGATTCCTTCCCAAAAATATATAATTTCTTTGCTAGATAATGACTGTGCTAAGACTTAAGGCATCCCAACACCTCTCCCTGTCTCTCCCACCCTCTCTAAACCAGATACATCTCTCTGGTACTCCTTCAAAAGTTGCAAGGAGGGTTTATAGAACTAGTCCTTCCACCACTAAAATGAAAATTATTTTACACCAGAATTTCTGGTACCCAAAATGGAGCCATTGTAGAGACCATTGTTAAGATTTTACATATGTAAATACCATTCTGAAAGCTGGAGCTTGAATTGCTTTTGGCCCAACAGCTGCAGGATTCTTCCCAGTCAACATTTTCTCTTTACCCTTTTCAAACTAATTTTCTTTCAGGTTCTCTAAATTTCTTCTTGGATGGTATACAGGCAGTGTATTTACTAGCTAGTAACTGAATGTTACTCAAGCTGGTAGAATTTCTCTCTTTTATTTCTCGTTTTTTCACACCGGGGAGCTAGAAATAAGCTGTTGATTGATGTGTGGGACTTCCAAGAATCCAGCTTTGGTACAAGAGATAGCTTCCAATAATTTAGAGGAAAAATAAGTTAGATGTACTCAGGGCTGATTAAAATAAATGACACATTGAAGGATTATATCAACTTAAATAAAAGGTTGGAAAAAATAGAAGCTTTAACTAGATATTCAGATGAGCTGATAAAATTACACAAATCAGAGGTTGAAATGGAGAAAATGTTGGCAGAGTATTAGACTTCTGAAGAAGAGTTTTCAAAAATGGAGGTGCTTGAGTAGAGAACATACTGGAAAACACTGAGAATTTTTGCTGTACTGGACATACTCAATGGAAAAGACTGCATTAATGTTATGAAAGCACAAGTATGCAACCAGACTGGTATTCCACACAGGGATTTATTTATTGAAAGGGCACACGGAGTGTATGCTTCAAACCTGGCCATGAGAAAGCAGGCAAGTATTAGCAAAGATGCAATCCTACCAGCAGAAAGGGTTGATCCTGACAAACCTGTGACAGAATGGCAAAGTATTAAAAACTGGAGATGATAGTGCTTGTGGAAAATGATTATTCACTATACACTTGGCAGAAGCGAAGCAAATGTATCCCAGCAGTCAAGAGAATCTGAAGAGGCAGGTGTGAGATTCAAGCTGCTTTATCCAGCTGTCTTCAGAATTCTTTTTTCTGGAGAATTAGTCTTTTTCATGCAGAATAGGCTCAGGAGAAATACAAAAGTTTATCCAACAAAATATGAGCCGTCAAACAGAAGGGGACTGTGCTTCTCGTTCCTCTGACAGTAAAACTCATAGTGATACTTTGACAGGGACCTTTTCCAGTGTTATAAAGGAAAATGCTTGGGAGACTGAAAAAAGCACAGGTGGAGATGACTAGAAGAATTGGGGAGTGCCTTGGATTTGACTAGAAGAACTGGGCATGCCTTGGAGTTGAACAAGAGTCTTGGGGTGGGAGGTGAAGATGAGCGGGAGGAAGACCAGCAACACTGAAGTTAGTGAATAAACATGAAATTGTAAAGCATGAAACACATTTGTGAAATATGGCATTGCAAGAAAAACTGTCTGAAGATGACTCGACTTTTGTTGACTTTATTATACTTGTGGGTGGAATGTAAAGCTTATACCCCACTTTGTCATTAATGTGTATAAGGCCACTAAAAGTAACGGTAAGTAAAACATTTTTGTTCCTAATAGTATTCCTATAAAACATTTTGTGATATATACTGCATCAGAGTTATCTTAAATATGAAGGTTAGGGTGTGTCTCTTGAGTGATTGTTGTGTGTGATAAAGATATTAAACAGGTACTTTTTTATTTTTATATTTATTTATCTACCTATGTGTTTATTTTTAGTTTTAAGAAATGTAGGTTTTAATGTAAAAAGAGAAGAAATTCAGGACAAAAGCAAGTACAAGTTAATACTGTGTAAACTTGGGCTGTTGGGGGTGGGGTGTGGAGTGTAAATATGCACTGATTATGTTATATGTAGGGTTGAGATGTTTTCTCTTTTTTTGTATAGGCAAATGTCTGGATTAATGCCCTTGGCTTAATCTAAAAACAAGTGTTTTTTGTAAGCAAATGTGTGTGAACAATGTGAGAAGTACTAAGTTTCTTGCATATGCAATAATATTAGCTTTTTTTTTCATTTAGTAAATGTTCAGTAGGACTTAAGAATTCTGCAACTGAAGTTAGTTTTACATTCTGTTCTTATGCTTCCATAGACATGTGATGTCTGCATGTGTAAACAACTAATCTTGAGAGTTTTGAGCATGTTTGCTGAGCGAGATGCAAAATTTAAAGGTACAAGGGCAAGCATTTAAGTAAAACAATAAAGTTTAAAATTATTGTAAGTAAATAAGAGATGGCAGTTCCCTTAGCAGGCTTAATACTCAAGTGTGTTTAATAGAGCAGTGTATAATTTAATTTTATTTAATGATAGCCAGTGCACTTTTTCTTAAGACTAAATGTTAATGTTTTCTGAAAGAATACAAGTGGCATTTCACATATGGGAGTGGAATACTCCCATAACACAGTAAAATGGTTTCAAAGCTACCTCAAGGATCATAAACAAGCAGTGAAATGGTCCAACAAACTCTCACCCTTTCTCCACATCCCTACTGGAGTGCCCTAAGGCTCCATCCTATGGCCTCTACCCTTCAACATTTTCACAAACAACCTTCACACTGCCTCTCACCCTGGGACCCTCATTCAATATGCTGATGATTCCACCATAATCTGCACTGCTCAATCACTACAAGAACTACTCTCAAAAACTCAACAGTCTTTTACAGCAGTTGAATCCTGGCTAAGAAATGCCCAACTCTTTCTTAATCCAAAGAAGACAAACCTAGTACTCTTTCATCCCCAAAACACCTCCCTTGTCACTGATCATTTCAACATCCTTGCATCTGACAACACTGCCATAGAAATAGTGCAGGAAACCAAACTTCTAGGTGTTATCATTGACAATAAACTTTCATTTGACCCCCATATACAGCAAAATATAAAGAAAACTCATCAAAAATTGGGACACTTATATAGAAACAAACATTTTTTTACTGCAGCAATCAAAACTACCCTTACAAAAACATTTTTACTTCTCTCTCTTCTTTATGGTGCCCTTATCTTAACTAACTTACAAAATTCTACCCTAAGCAAGTTGGAACACTGCTACAACAAAGTTGCAGAGTTTATCACAAACTATAAATATCACACACACCACTGTAAACCACTCCTAGAATTAAACTGGCTTGAACTCCCCAACCACCTTGCCTTTATTCAGCTATCCACCTTGCACAACCTTATTTTCAAGCCTACTGCCTGCCCTGCACTAGCCAATCTAGTTGCACCTTACACACCAAATTGATCCCTATGATCAAAAGACAAAAATCTCTTAGCTATCTCAAAACCCACAAGAAAACCTGGTAACTCTTTCTATTCATACTCTGCCTCTATACATTGGAATTCACTACCTCGAGCTACCAGGTTTATTCCTTGCCTAACCCATTTCAAAGCCTCTTTAAAAAATCATCTCAAAAATACATGGCTCTGCTCCTGCATAAAGCCTGCCTAATGCTCAGGTCTTCCTCTTCTCTCACATTTCAATCCCTCACAGACTGCAAGATCCTAAAGCTCTTCTAACTCCTTCTCTGCTATTATACCATATCCTTAAGCTACTGCTCAGGCTTTATTGCTTCTGTTCTTCTTAACTCTTTCTTGCTATATGTCTGCATCACTGACTTTCTGGTTATATTTCTACATCATGTATGATGAGAGTGACTGTTATTGTCTGTAATGTTTTAACTGTATAGAACTGTTTAGATGTGTAGTAATGTATTACAACATCCTGTAGCAGTTTGTTCTTTAAACTTATTTTTTGTATAGTATTTCTAATGTAATCATTATTATATTGGATTATACTGTATTTGTATTGTACTGTGTGTGGAGCTTTTCGCCCTGGGCCTCTGCTGAAAACGGGTTCTGTAGACCCAGTCAGACCACCCTGGTAAACAAATGTCAAATAAAATAAAGTAAAATAAAATACAGATTAGAAAAGAACAGACAGCATGAGTGCCTGAGTGTCCTTAATTTTAGGTTAGTTAATGCATGTGTGTGCAACTGTCATTTTGGGGTAATTGTTCCTGTCAAGAGTATTAAACTTCGTTTGTAAAGATGTAGATAGTTTTGTGTGTTTGTTCTAAGTTAATACATTATGGGCAATGCATTTATTTATTTTGTTTGAGGGTTTTAATTAAAATGTCTTGAAAATTGTGACATAGTTTCAACTGGAGATGACAAGAAACAGTTGTCTAAAAGATCAACAGGCTAAACAGTGTATGCATGTAACACAACAGTTGGGAATACACATTCTAAAAAGCTGTCATGTATAATAGGTGGGAATAATAACTTCTTAATGGCTATACTACCCATATTATTCTTGAATGTTAGTGACCATACAGGTATAGACAAAAAGGTAACAATACTGAATTATATTAAGAAACACAGAGTGCAGTGCTGCAGGAGACACGTTTGGAAAGCAATTTGGATGTGAATTTGATAAAGAAAGGATTTCAGGATGGATATTCACAGGTTAATAGGTAAATTCTAGGCTAGCTGCCCTTGTGGTCCATTTTAAGCGTAGCTGATTTCCCTTACAAAGGTGAGAATCAAACTTTCTACCTTGTGTTTATGGGATAAACATCTTAACAATTATGCCAAATACCAAATATTCAGCAGAATATCAGAGACAAAGGAAGGGGGAACTAATACTAATTGCTTGAGGAGCTCCAGTAGTGATAGAAGTGGGGGAGAAAAACAAACAGTAAGGGTAGATTTTCTTGTAGTAAGGGGCTACTGGCAAGGGAGGAGGATTACCCTGGCACCTATTTGCATTCTACTGTTAGGATCTTTAGAAAGTTTTGGGAAAAATCATCTGCTTTCAGCAGGGAATATTACTTATAGACAGGGACTGGAATTTGATTTGCAACAGTGAGGATGTATCTGGGGGACATATAGTGGAAAGTATTTCACGAGGGTAAACGTCTAAAAAAATATATGAAAATATTTGGTATGGAAGAGATTAATTCACCAGTAAGAGCACTGAGACAATTTACATATTCTCCAAGGTAGAATAACTGGGCAAGACTAGATAGAAATTATATTTCACAGGAACATGTGCATTTAATTATAATCTTTGGCACACATCCATTATTTCAGACCATGCAGCAGTAAAAACTAAGATAAAAATGGGTGATGAAGTCAAAATGAGAGAGTGGAGCTTTCCCACATACCCATTAAAAAGAGAGGAATTTAAGGAATGAGTAATGGAAATTATTCAAGAGTTATTTGGGAAGATAGAAATTTCTTCAGAAGTTATAGCTAGTGAGTAGGAAAAATGAAAATGTAGTTTAAAAATAGGATAGAAATAAAAGAAAAAGGGATATGGTTAAGAAGTAATGGGAATTATTTAGAGAGGCTGATAAAGGTTGCAGTGTTGCAGAATTAAGGGAATCTCACAGAACAAGAACAGGCAGAAATGCGGAGGGCTAAAGAGAAAATAAGAGAGCATCTGGATAATATGCATGCGTTTAGAAAGGTTGCTGTTAAATAACTGTTTTTGATTATATCTCCAGAGCACAAAAACTTTTAGCAGAACAAATTAGGCAACAGAAAGTTTGAAGAGTTGTCGACAAAGTAAGGGAATCTATAATAACACAAAATAACCAGAGATCATGTACAGGTATAAGACATATTTCAGAAATGTTATGAAAATTTGTATAAAGTAGATAAACGTGGAAATCATGAAAGAGCACACATGGAAATGTTTATGGAAAACTTAAGGATGCCAAGGTTAGAAAATGGTGATGTATAATCAATCCCCAGAAATTCTCCAGGAACAGATGGTATTCCTGTGGATGTGTGGAAGTTAGGAGGGAAGAAAGTGATACAGATCTGGAAGATTTTGTTTAACATATTAAAAGGAGGGGAAGCACCAAAATCTTGGAAGAAAGCTTGGTGGCTGTAATACCTAAAGATGGTAAAGAACTGTCAAACTCAGCTACATTTAGATCCATTTCAGTTTTAAGCCATTATTATAAAGTGTCTGTCAATAACAGGTAAAAGAGTGGCAAAGATGTTGCCAAAATTGAAAGATATGGATCAACATGGTTTTGTGGAAGGAGAAGCAGAACAGTGGTGATCTAGAGAGATGCAGAAAATGAGAAAATGCTGCTTTTGTTGTTGGGGTTTGATGCAGAGAAAGCTTTCACCAGACTAATCTGGGATGGTTCTAATTTGAAATGTCAGAAACCCTAGAGCAAGTCCCGAAACACAGAAACTGAATGGCTGAAAGATCAGACCTGGAGGTACCATTTCTTGAAATATTCCCTTCTCTTTGAGATATAGGGATTTCAGAGTTAGTTTATATAAGTTTGAGGGGGAGATTACCACCCCTCAGAAAAAACATTTTAAGGAGAAGATCAATTTTTGAGAGTCTCTCTTTGCTGTTTTTTCAGGGGTTTTTTTTTTTTTTTGGGGGGGGGGGCTTTTTTTTTTGGCACTCAGCATTTTGAGGGAGCTTTTGGGATTTTAGGGAAGAGGGTTAAATGGGATAAGTTCATCCTTCCAGTACAACAAAGTGATTTTGGATTACCTGATCTAAAGGGATATTTTAGAGCTGCACAATTAAGGCTCGTAATACAAGCAAAAAGCTATAATTCAAGATGGAAAGGGATGATGAAATGCTATAGCATTGTTCAGGTTTTAATTTTTATGAAGCTGGAGGTTAGTATGGATGGGAGTGCTATAAAGAAGCGTGGTGAGGAGATAAGTTGTGGCAAGTGTAGTTTTAGTTGCATTGGTAGGAACGTTTTTCGCTCTGCAAAACATCCCTAGTTTTTGATGATTTTTTCTTAGGCAATTTTGTATATGCAGATTAAATGTATGATTACATTCTGCTATCACTCCTAATAATTTGCTGCAAGAAGTGACTCTAGTGATTGCATTATCAAGAGAGAGGACTTCAAATTTTGTTTTTTCATGAGAGAGGAATTTGCAGAAAAAAGTAGTAGTTTGGTCTTTTTGGGGTTGAACATGTGATTTCAGTTAAACAGCCATGTTACAGTGGCAGTTAAAGCTTCCTGAGTAATTTTTTTACAAGTGTATCATGTTGTCAAGTGTACAAATGGGAGTAAAATCATCTGAGTAATGTAGTACGGTGGCCTGTTGTGTGGATGTGTAAAGGGTGTTGGGGAAATGATAAAGAGAAGGGGACCAATGATAGAGTCTTGTGGTACACCAGTGGTTACCGAGAGGTGAGAAGAGAGCATGGAGTGACATTTTACTAACTGATACCTATTGAACAGGTGGCTTTTGAACCACAGAAGTGTGGGCTAGGAGAGACCTAGTGAGGACATTTGAAGTAGATGTTTGCTGTAACAAACTATGTCAAAGGCTTTAGACAAGTCAAGAAATAAGGAAGAGACTAATTTGCCCTTATCCGTAGCTTTATTGACAGTATCAGCATAAGTTAGAAGGGCACTGCTAGTACTATAGGAAGGATGGAAGCTGTGTTGTATAGGGGATAGTTCTTCCTTCAGGAGATAGTTTGGCAGTTGTTTCTGAATACATTTTTCAAGTATTTTGGTGAGGGGTTAAAAGATTGTTACAAATCTAAAGTTATCAATGTATGTTTAATTTCCTTCTTTGTGCATAGGGATAATGTATACCTTTTTCCAGAGAGAGGTAGCATGGGATTCTGTGATTGACCTGTTTATAAGGATTGAGACAGGAACAGGCAAAGCTTTTGGAAGCTGTTTTAAGGTACTCGCTTGGAAGGTCATCAGCAGAAGGGCATGGTTTAAGTTAGTTTAAGAGTAATTTTATATAGGATGTAGGCACAGGTTTGAAGGTGAAAGTGGATGTGGTGATATGTGGCTTTTGGGCAGGGATGGGATTAGATGCTGAGGAATCCTTGGTTAGAGATGCCATGCTATCTGTAAAATAATAGTTGAACTGTATTGCAGATGTTCTTTGTGTTTCACTGTTGCAGTCATTACATTTGGGTAATCTGCTGGCAGGTTGCCCTCAGTCGGCCTGAATTCCAAAGTCTTGGGTCCTGCGTCGGTTGCTGTCTTCTCTTCCATGACGTCAGGTCGTCAGGGGTATAAAACATGCAGCTGACACCATTTTCTTCAGTCTTTCTTGCTGTGCGGTGCCTGAAGCAGAAGCATTTTGCAAGTGCCGGTCAGCAGACTACCGAAATATTCGAGTTTGAGTTTCAGAACCGAAGTCTTCACTAAAGCTAAGTACCTCGTTGGGGAAACTTTTTTCTTGCTTTTTACCAATGTCAGAAAAAGTTAATAATTGTATTACTTGTGGGAAGCAAATACCTCATAAGGATTTCCATTTATACTGTATTCCTTGCCTAGGCCCTGATCACAATGTGCCTAGCTGTCGGTTTTGTGCTAGATTTAACCAATGCACTATTAAGCGTTGGTATATTTGTGCATCAAAGTATTTTGGAAACCGATTTAACTACCCAGAAATGTCATCAGATAACAATCCGACTACCGGAGTACATAAAAAATGCAAAGAAAAGGACAGAGAAAGGCAGTTGAGATCCAAAACCGATGAAGCTTCTCCTAAGCCAGTCGCTGGTTTGCCGGTACTCAGTGAGGCGCTTTCGCAGCCCCTGATACTCACTACCTTCGAGTCGCAGGCCTCTACCAACACCCATGTGGAGTCCGGCATGCCGCAAGATACTCAAGGTATTGGACCGATGGATGTATTTCCCTCGGATGAGTCCGGAGCCGCTGAGCAGGCACTGGCTTCTGTGGGTGTATTAAGACCTCAACATTTGTATATCAAACCGACGACAGCTGCAAAACCAAAGACAAAAGCAACTTCTAAAACTAAAAAACCGACGCATGAGCCACGTACACAGGCCTCTATGCCTAAAAAACAGATGATCAAAATGGCTGAAGACCTTATTACCTTGATCAGGGGTACCCATCCCCCTCAGGATAAGAGGCCTAGGCAAGACACTGAATATGAATCTTCAGATCAGGTTTCTATTTCTTCTGATTCCTCTTTTGATCAGGAATTATCTATACCTCCCTATGAGGATTCTGATGTTGAGGAGTCTATTGAATCTGCATCTCCTCCTGAGGATTATTCATTTGGAGAAACCCTGCATACTTTGAGGGAGCATTTTCACTGGAAGAGTTAAGACTTCTCAGAATCAAAAATGAGGCTTGGGGATTTCCTTATCCCTCAGCACAAGCCTTTAGCCATTCCCCCTGTTTTAGACATTATGGATGATGTGTTTTCGGAGTCAAGCTTGACCCCTGACTCCTTACCTCTGGCTCCCAGTAAGCCTGATAGATATTACAGGGTCCCTGACTCACACAAATTTTTATTTAGAAACACTGCTGCTGATCCTGAAACTATTTCCCAGGGCCCAAAGGGAGTTAAGGCTTCAACATCAAAAAATCCTACCCCCTCTGACAGAGATTCAAGGGCACTGGACAGATGGGGAAAAAAGGTTTATACATCTGCAACCTTGGCAATCAGGGCCTTAAACTGCCAATTTCATAAGCTTAAGTACCAACAACATGTTATGGGATTGCTGAAACTGAAAATTATGTTGATTTCAGAATGTGCAGAAAATAAAGAATTGCAGGAATTATTGCATGCAGCTGAACAAGTTGGAAAGCATACTTTGCAATGTGGTTTTCATTCTTTAGAGGCCTCCTGCAGGGCTGCAGTTACTGGATCTGTGATTAGGAGGCATGCCTGGTTAAAGAAACAAAATTTTGCCTGATCATGTTAAAGCTAAATTGCTAGATGCACCTTTACAGCATGATTCTCTATTTGGTATTAAGGCAGAAGAGGTTTTAAAGAAAATGGAAGACAACGTTAAGTCTATGCAAACTGTTAAAGACTTCTTACAAGTGCAGCCACCAAGATTCAGTAGACACTGGCCTACAAAAAATTGGTCCTTTCCTGTGTCAGACAGAGCTCAAAGGGGCAAATCCAGATGCCCTAAGGGTTCCAGATACCAAGCACAAGACTCATATAGGTCAAAGCAATGGGGGAGCATCCACCTCCAAATCTGGAGGAGATAAAGCGCAAACCTACAGAAAGCAATCCCAATGACTTCCCTCTGCCTACACTAAGCATTTATCTTTTGGCAGCACCCATAGGGGGAAAATTAGCACTTTTTGCTCAAAATTGGCAGTTAATAACCCAGGACAAGTGGGTACTAAATATCGTATCACAGGGATACAGATTCCATTTCCACACTCTGCCAATGACAAATGGTTGGCCAGATCTACCAAAAAAATCAGTGGGCAGAGGCACAGAAACAGGTTACGTCACTCATGGATATGAGGGCCATTCAGACAGTACCAGAACAGGAAAAAGGACAAGGTTTTTACTCAGGATTGTTCTTGGTACCCAGAAAGGACAAGGTCTGGTGGCCAATACTGGATTTATCGATTTTGAACACATACCTGGACATTCCAAAATTCAAAATGCTCACTTTGCAGCAGCCTCTGCACATGCTGGGCAAGAATCCTTGGCTGGTGACTTTAGACCTAAAAGAGGCATACTTGCATGTCCCAATAAGACAGTTGTGCAGAAGATACCTGAGATTCAAGGCTGGCTTAATGCATTACCAATTCTTTGCATTGCCCTTTGGCTTATCTACTGCGCCCAGGGTCTACCTGGCACCAGTAATTGCATTTTGCAGACAAAGAAGTATACAAATATATCCTTACTTGGACGACTGTCTCATTCAAGCAGAGAACAAGGACACTCCTCTTCTACACCTGCCATTTGTGAAAAGGCTTCTAACATGCCTAGGGTACACAGTAAATGAAAATAAATCACAACTGGTACCCTCTCAAAAGATAACATTCCTGATTGCAAGCTTGCATACAACTTCCCAGATGGCTTACCTCACGCCAAACAAACAAAGGCAACTGACTACTTACTTCAAACTGATAGCAACAAAAGCACAGTCTTCTGCAAGACAAATTCTGCAGGCTCTGGGCTTCA